>NW_022987787.1:475529-716272 GCF_902827165.1 Trematomus bernacchii | reverse complement strand
TCAAACAGATTCAGTAACATCTGACCCAGCAGAGACCTCCTCAACACCTGAGCAAACCAATCCCACAGACACAGTAACATCAGATTCTGGCCAGACAACCATGTCATCTGACCTTACAGGTTCTACAGATACATTTACATCTGAGCCTGCTGGAACCACCTTGGAATCGGAATCAGCTGTTACAACTGATTCAATAACACCTGAGACTGTAGGAGACAACATTCAGCACAAGAGCAAACAAGTCCCACTGACACAGTCACTTCTGAGCCTGTTGGTACCACTTTGGTATCTGATCAAACCAGTCAAACAGATTCAGTAACATCTGACCCAGCAGAGACCTCCTCAACACCTGAGCAAACCAATCCCACTGACACAGTAACATCAGATTCTGGCCAGACAACCATGTCATCTGACCTTACAGGTTCTACAGATACATTTACATCTGAGCCTGCTGGAACCACCTTGGAATCGGAATCAGCTGTTACAACTGATTCAATAACACCTGAGACTGCAGAGACAACTTCAGCACAAGAGCAAACAAGTCCCACTGACACAGTCACTTCTGAGCCTGTTGGTACCACTTTGGTATCTGATCAAACCAGTCAAACAGATTCAGTAACATCTGACCCAGCAGAGACCTCCTCAACACCTGAGCAAACTAATCCCACTGACACAGTAACCTCAGATTCTGGCCAGACAACCACGTCACTTGACCTCACAGGATCTACAGACACAGTTACCTCTGAGCCTGCTGGAACCACCTTGGAATCGGAATCAGCTGTTACAACTGATTCAATAACACCTGAGACGGAAGGGACAACATCAGCACTAGAGCAAACAAGTCCCACTGACACAGTCACTTCTGAGCCTGTTGGTACCACTTTGGTATCTGATCAAACCAGTCAAACAGATTCAGTAACATCTGACCCAGCAGAGACCTCCTCAACACCTGAGCAAACCAATCCCACAGACACAGTAACCTCAGATTCTGGCCAGACAACCATGTCATCTGACCTTACAGGTTCTACAGATACATTTACATCTGAGCCTGCTGGAACCACCTTGGAATCGGAATCAGCTGTTACAACTGATTCAATAACACCTGAGACTGCAGAGACAACTTCAGCACAAGAGCAAACAAGTCCCACTGACACAGTCACTTCTGAGCCTGTTGGTACCACTTTGGTATCTGATCAAACCAGTCAAACAGATTCAGTAACATCTGACCAAGCAGAGACCTCCTCAACACCTGAGCAAACCAATCCCACTGACACAGTAACATCAGATTCTGGCCAGACCACCATGTCATCTGACCTTACAGGTTCTACAGATACATTTACATCTGAACCTGCTGGAACCACCTTGGAATCGGAATCAGCTGTTACAACTGATTCAATAACACCTGAGACTGCAGAGACAACTTCAGCACAAGAGCAAACAAGTCCCACTGACACAGTCACTTCTGAGCCTGTTGGTACCACTTTGGTATCTGATCAAACCAGTCAAACAGATTCAGTAACATCTGACCCAGCAGAGACCTCCTCAACACCTGAGCAAACCAATCCCACTGACACAGTAACATCAGATTCTGGCCAGACAACCATGTCATCTGACCTTACAGGTTCTACAGATACATTTACATCTGAGCCTGCTGGAACCACCTTGGAATCGGAATCAGCTGTTACAACTGATTCAATAACACCTGAGACTGGGGAAACCACATCAGCACAAGAGCAAACAAGTCCCACTGACACAGTCACTTCTGAGCCTGTTGGTACCACTTTGGTATCTGATCAAACCAGTCAAACAGATTCAGTAACATCTGACCCAGCAGAGACCTCCTCAACACCTGAGCAAACCAATCCCACTGACACAGTAACATCAGATTCTGGCCAGACAACCATGTCATCTGACCTTACAGGTTCTACAGATACATTTACATCTGAGCCTGCTGGAACCACCTTGGAATCGGAATCAGCTGTTACAACTGATTCAATAACACCTGAGACTGCAGAGACAACTTCAGCACAAGAGCAAACAAGTCCCACTGACACAGTCACTTCTGAGCCTGTTGGTACCACTTTGGTATCTGATCAAACCAGTCAAACAGATTCAGTAACATCTGACCCAGCAGAGACCTCCTCAACACCTGAGCAAACCAATCCCACTGACACAGTAACCTCAGATTCTGGCCAGACAACCACGTCACTTGACCTCACAGGATCTACAGACACAGTTACCTCTGAGCCTGCTGGTACCACCTTGGCATCAGAATCAACTGATCCAACTGATTCAATAACACCTGAGACGGAAGGGACAACATCAGCACTAGAGCAAACAAGTCCCACTGACACAGTCACTTCTGAGCCTTTTGGTACCACTTTGGTATCTGATCAAACCAGTCAAACAGATTCAGTAACATCTGACCCAGCAGAGACCTCCTCAACACCTGAGCAAACGAATCCCACAGACAGAGTAACCTCAGATTCTGGCCAGACAACCATGTCATCTGACCTTACAGGTTCTACAGATACATTTACATCTGAACCTGCTGGAACCACCTTGGAATCGGAATCAGCTGTTACAACTGATTCAATAACACCTGAGACTGCAGAGACAACTTCAGCACAAGAGCAAACAAGTCCCACTGACACAGTCACTTCTGAGCCTGTTGGTACCACTTTGGTATCTGATCAAACCAGTCAAACAGATTCAGTAACATCTGACCCAGCAGAGACCTCCTCAACACCTGAGCAAACCAATCCCACTGACACAGTAACCATCAGATTCTGGCCAGACAACCATGTCATCTGACCTTACAGGTTCTACAGATACATTTACATCTGAGCCTGCTGGAACCACCTTGGAATCGGAATCAGCTGTTACAACTGATTCAATAACACCTGAGACTGAAGGGACAACATCAGCACTAGAGCAAACAAGTCCCACTGACACAGTAACTTCTGAGCCTGTTGGTACCACTTTGGTATCTGATCAAACCAGTCAAACAGATTCAGTAACATCTGACCCAGCAGAGACCTCCTCAACACCTGAGCAAACGAATCCCACTGACACAGTAACCTCAGATTCTGGCCAGACAACCATGTCATCTGACCTTACAGGTTCTACAGATACATTTACATCTGAGCCTGCTGGAACCACCTTGGAATCGGAATCAGCTGTTACAACTGATTCAATAACACCTGAGACTGCAGAGACAACTTCAGCACAAGAGCAAACAAGTCCCACTGACACAGTCACTTCTGAGCCTGTTGGTACCACTTTGGTATCTGATCAAACCAGTCAAACAGATTCAGTAACATCTGACCAAGCAGAGACCTCCTCAACACCTGAGCAAACCAATCCCACTGACACAGTAACATCAGATTCTGGCCAGACCACCATGTCATCTGACCTTACAGGTTCTACAGATACATTTACATCTGAACCTGCTGGAACCACCTTGGAATCGGAATCAGCTGTTACAACTGATTCAATAACACCTGAGACTGCAGAGACAACTTCAGCACAAGAGCAAACAAGTCCCACTGACACAGTCACTTCTGAGCCTGTTGGTACCACTTTGGTATCTGATCAAACCAGTCAAACAGATTCAGTAACATCTGACCAAGCAGAGACCTCCTCAACACCTGAGCAAACCAATCCCACTGACACAGTAACATCAGATTCTGGCCAGACAACCATGTCATCTGACCTTACAGGTTCTACAGATACATTTACATCTGAGCCTGCTGGAACCACCTTGGAATCGGAATCAGCTGTTACAACTGATTCAATAACACCTGAGACTGAAGGGACAACATTCAGCACAAGAGCAAACAAGTCCCACTGACACAGTCACTTCTGAGCCTGTTGGTACCACTTTGGTATCTGATCAAACCAGTCAAACAGATTCAGTAACATCTGACCCAGCAGAGACCTCCTCAACACCTGAGCAAACCAATCCCACTGACACAGTAACATCAGATTCTGGCCAGACAACCATGTCATCTGACCTTACAGGTTCTACAGATACATTTACATCTGAGCCTGCTGGAACCACCTTGGAATCGGAATCAGCTGTTACAACTGATTCAATAACACCTGAGACTGAAGGGACAACATCAGCACTAGAGCAAACAAGTCCCACTGACACAGTCACTTCTGAGCCTGTTGGTACCACTTTGGTATCTGATCAAACCAGTCAAACAGATTCAGTAACATCTGACCAAGCAGAGACCTCCTCAACACCTGAGCAAACCAATCCCACTGACACAGTAACATCAGATTCTGGCCAGACAACCATGTCATCTGACCTTACAGGTTCTACAGATACATTTACATCTGAGCCTGCTGGAACCACCTTGGAATCGGAATCAGCTATTACAACTGATTCAATAACACCTGAGACTGCAGAGACAACTTCAGCACAAGAGCAAACAAGTCCCACTGACACAGTCACTTCTGAGCCTGTTGGTACCACTTTGGTATCTGATCAAACCAGTCAAACAGATTCAGTAACATCTGACCCAGCAGAGACCTCCTCAACACCTGAGCAAACCAATCCCACTGACACAGTAACCACAGATTCTGGCCAGACAACCACGTCACTTGACCTCACAGGATCTACAGACACAGTTACCTCTGAGCCTGCTGGTACCACCTTGGCATCAGAATCAACTGATCCAACTGATTCAATAACACCTGAGACGGAAGGGACAACATCAGCACTAGAGCAAACAAGTCCCACTGACACAGTAACTTCTGAGCCTTTTGGTACCACTTTGGTATCTGATCAAACCAGTCAAACAGATTCAGTAACATCTGACCCAGCAGAGACCTCCTCAACACCTGAGCAAACCAATCCCACTGACACAGTAACATCAGATTCTGGCCAGACAACCATGTCATCTGACCTTACAGGTTCTACAGATACATTTACATCTGAACCTGCTGGAACCACCTTGGAATCGGAATCAGCTGTTACAACTGATTCAATAACACCTGAGACTGCAGAGACAACTTCAGCACAAGAGCAAACAAGTCCCACTGACACAGTCACTTCTGAGCCTGTTGGTACCACTTTGGTATCTGATCAAACCAGTCAAACAGATTCAGTAACATCTGACCCAGCAGAGACCTCCTCAACACCTGAGCAAACCAATCCCACTGACACAGTAACATCAGATTCTGGCCAGACAACCATGTCATCTGACCTTACAGGTTCTACAGATACATTTACATCTGAGCCTGCTGGAACCACCTTGGAATCGGAATCAGCTATTACAACTGATTCAATAACACCTGAGACTGGAGAGACAACATCAGCACAAGAGCAAACAAGTCCCACTGACACAGTCACTTCTGAGCCTGTTGGTACCACTTTGGTATCTGATCAAACCAGTCAAACAGATTCCGTAACATCTGACCCAGCAGAGACCTCCTCAACACCTGAGCAAACCAATCCCACTGACACAGTAACCACAGATTCTGGCCAGACAACCACGTCACTTGACCTCACAGGATCTACAGACACAGTTACCTCTGAGCCTGCTGGTACCACCTTGGCATCAGAATCAACTGATCCAACTGATTCAATAACACCTGAGACGGAAGGTACAACATCAGCACTAGAGCAAACAAGTCCCACTGACACAGTAACTTCTGAGCCTTTTGGTACCACTTTGGTATCTGATCAAACCAGTCAAACAGATTCAGTAACATCTGACCAAGCAGAGACCTCCTCAACACCTGAGCAAACCAATCCCACTGACACAGTAACATCAGATTCTGGCCAGACCACCATGTCATCTGACCTTACAGGTTCTACAGATACATTTACATCTGAGCCTGCTGGAACCACCTTGGAATCGGAATCAGCTGTTACAACTGATTCAATAACACCTGAGACTGCAGAGACAACTTCAGCACAAGAGCAAACAAGTCCCACTGACACAGTCACTTCTGAGCCTGTTGGTACCACTTTGGTATCTGATCAAACCAGTCAAACAGATTCAGTAACATCTGACCCAGCAGAGACCTCCTCAACACCTGAGCAAACCAATCCCACTGACACAGTAACATCAGATTCTGGCCAGACCACCATGTCATCTGACCTTACAGGTTCTACAGATACATTTACATCTGAACCTGCTGGAACCACCTTGGAATCGGAATCAGCTATTACAACTGATTCAATAACACCTGAGACTGCAGAGACAACTTCAGCACAAGAGCAAACAAGTCCCACTGACACAGTCACTTCTGAGCCTGTTGGTACCACTTTGGTATCTGATCAAACCAGTCAAACAGATTCAGTAACATCTGACCCAGCAGAGACCTCCTCAACACCTGAGCAAACCAATCCCACTGACACAGTAACATCAGATTCTGGCCAGACCACCATGTCATCTGACCTTACAGGTTCTACAGATACATTTACATCTGAACCTGCTGGAACCACCTTGGAATCGGAATCAGCTGTTACAACTGATTCAATAACACTTGAGACTGAAGGGACAACATCAGCACTAGAGCAAACAAGTCCCACTGACACAGTAACTTCTGAGCCTGTTGGTACCACTTTGGTGTCTGATCAAACCAGTCAAACAGATTCCGTAACATCTGACCCAGCAGAGACCTCCTCAACACCTGAGCAAACCAATCCCACTGACACAGTAACCTCAGATTCTGGCCAGACAACCATGTCATCTGACCTTACAGGTTCTACAGATACAGTTACCTCTGAGCCTGCTGGTACCACCTTGGAATCGGAATCAACTGGTCCAACTGATTCAATAACACCTGAGACTGTAGAGACAACTTCAGCACAAGAGCAAACAAGTCCCACTGACACAGTCACTTCTGAGCCTGTTGGTACCACTTTGGTATCTGATCAAACCGGTCAAACAGATTCAGTAACATCTGACCCAGCAGAGACCTCCTCAACACCTGAGCAAACCAATCCCACTGACACAGTAACATCAGATTCTGGCCAGACAACCATGTCATCTGACCTTACAGGTTCTACAGATACATTTACATCTGAGCCTGCTGGAACCACCTTGGAATCGGAATCAGCTGTTACAACTGATTCAATAACACCTGAGACTGGGGAAACCACATCAGCACTAGAGCAAACAAGTCCCACTGACACAGCAACTTCTGAGCCTTTTGGTACCACTTTGGTATCTGATCAAACCAGTCAAACAGATTCAGTAACATCTGACCCAGCAGAGACCTCCTCAACACCTGAGCAAACCAATCCCACTGACACAGTAACCTCAGATTCTGGCCAGACAACCACGTCACTTGACCTCACAGGACCCACAGACACAGTTACCTTTGAGCCTGCTGGTACCACCTTGGTATCAGAATCAACTGATCCAACTGATTCAATAACACTTGAGACTGAAGGGACAACATCAGCACTTGAGCAAACCATTCCCACTGACACAGTAACCTCAGATTCTGGCCAGACAACCATGTCACCTGACATTACAGGTTCTACAGATACATTTACATCTGAGCCTGCTGGAACCACCTTGGAATCGGAATCAACTGGTCCAACAGATTCAATAACACCTGAGACTGTAGAGACAACTTCAGCACAAGAGCAAACCAATCCCACTGACACTAGTCACTTCTGAGCCTATTAGGTACCACTTTGGTATCTGATCAAACCAGGTCAAACAGATTCAGTAACATCTGACCCAGCAGAGACCACGTCCTCAACACCTGAGCAAACTACTCTCACAGACACAGTAACCTCAGATTCTGGCCAGACAACCACGTCACTTGACCTCACAGGATCTACAGACACAGTTACATCTGAGCCTGCTGGAACCACCTTGGAATCGGAATCAGCTGTTACAACTGATTCAATAACACCTGAGACTGCAGACACAACTTCAGCACAAGAGCAAACAAGTCCCACTGACACAGTCACTTCTGAGCCTGTTGGTACCACTTTGGTATCTGATCAAACCAGTCAAACAGATTCCGTAACATCTGACCCAGCAGAGACCTCCTCAACACCTGAGCAAACCAATCCCACTGACACAGTAACCTCAGATTCTGGCCAGACAACCACGTCACTTGACCTCACAGGACCTACAGACACAGTTACCTCTGAGCCTGCTGGTACCACCTTTGTATCAGAATCAACGGTTCCAACTGATTCAGTTACAACACAACCTGAGCAAACCTCTGCTACAGAACCACTAACCTCTGATCCATCTCAAACCACATCAACCATGGAAACATCAACACCAACAGATCTACCTACTGAACCGCCCACTACTTTACCACCTACACAGTCATCTATACCGTCCACTAAACCACCGACTGATCCACCAACCACACCACCAACATCACCTGCCACGCATACTACTACTCGACCAATCAGCACAGTGGAGCCCTTAGATTGCCAAAATGGGTCAGAATATAATGGAACACACTGCATATGTCTTGTTGGATTCCGTGGAAACTTGTGCGAATATGTTGTCACTTTTGAGCCAGGTAATATCAACCTCCTTGAAGCTCTATCATTTTTAGCTGCAACTAAAACTTACTAAGCACGATTTTTAATATGCAGTTGAGATACATTTTAATTTGTGGAGTCAAATATGTTTTATTTTCTTTGCAGATACACTCAACAGGTCAGTCGTTGTAAAAGTGGTGATCAATCAGGAATACAAACCAGAATATGAAAATGAGAAGTCACCTGAATATAAAGACTTTGTTGGAAACTTTACCACCCAGGTAAATGCAATCTTTAGAAAGCTCTAGTATGTTGTATCTTTTAAGGATTTTTACAGAATGTTGCAACATTTGGGACTATAAGACATGAAGTAAATCTGCATTTATCGAATGCAATGAGCTGAACAAGCAATCATATTTGAAAATATATTATTGTGCTCTAGATACACACTTTGTTCAGCTCAACTTGATTACAAATGAAAACAATATGCAATCGGCAAACTACACCATTACACCAGCATTTGCAACATGCTGAACAATAGCAATCAAAGTTATTCATACTAACCTCTCTCGTCCAAAAATTCAGATTTAAATTATGATAAAATATGTAAAAAAAATGGTTTTACTTTTTCATCTCAGTAAAGATGATATAAAAGTGAATTCGTGATGATTAAAAGACAGTATTACAGACACGGCTCATGTAGAATAGTATAAAACACTTGAAAAAACTTGAAACATTGTTCATTTTTTGTGTTTCATTTTTTTTGTGTTTCATTATTTCAGATGGAAATATATTATATTGAAAAGAAGATAGCCAACTTTAATCGGGTGGTGGTAACTAGTGTGAGGTAAATGACCTTCAATTTGTTTTATTAATAAAGCGATTATCATCATATTTTTCTATACATTGTACATCCAATCAAATCAACAGACAGTTTCTCTCCAATTCTTTTGTCTTAGACCTGGAGCCCCTGCGGTCAGATTCTCAGATTACACTTTGAAAAAGGTAATGCTATTTAGACTCGTTTGCAGCTGTGTATTGAATCAGAGATAAGATATTAACAACTGCTCTATCTTGTTTCAGAGGAGATTACGATCCGAAGTTATCTACAGTATCGCACCAAGAGCAAATGGGTAATTTGAGCAAAGACACCTTTAAATATATTCCAAATAAAAGTAATTTAACACATCAATATAGATAAGCACAAGCAAACTTTGCATGTTGGCAATCACAAATAGAAAAAAATTGTAATTGCCTAAATTATGTCCAATACTTGAACTTTCTATTTACACACTGACTTTTAGTGGTCAGTTTTATCACAACTTTGACATGATAAGTACAGTTATTATATATACACAATATATATACACAAAACACAAGCAAATAAAGGCGATAATGTCACCATACTTTGCATATATATTAAAAACATAGCAAAAGAGTCAAGCACAGGCAAACTGAGCACATACAACAATTATGTAACATACTGTACAGTATATGTCGCATAGAAATATGCCTGCAAATAAGGAAAAAAATGCATTCATGCACGACAGAAGTGTGTGGCTGCATTAGAAGTGAAAACACCTGGTTGCATAATAGTGATAATAAAATATGAATGTTAGTATTATTAATAAGATGAACATAACAACTACAATAATAACACCAGTAATTATAATACTTGATAGTAAAATATGAATATGTATAATACTTCTACTACTTCAACTACTACTACTGCTACTACTGCTACTACTAATATTTAGGCTAATGTAACAGGTGTATTTACTAACAAAACTAATAATAGAATTATAGGACATTCATAAAGGTAGGTAATAAATTAGCATTGTAATGACTTTACCTGTACTGACATGCTGTATGACATTTTCTCTTCCCCAGTGTTAGTGTCACACATGATGTGGTTTTGGCAATTCCAAACAACGCCAGCTTTGACTATATATATGAGGAAGATGTCAAAGCAGTTGAGGCGGCTGTTGGAGGGCTTGTTGACTGCTTCACAGGTAAGACAGAAAATTCATATTTACCAATATGATCATATACACTATGCACTCTAAGGAAAACATGAGAACAGAACCTTATTCACTGAAATACAAGAGTTTTCTTAATATTAAGTTGAAGGCTTTTTCTTATAAATTTATCAAAATACAACAAATCCATTTTTGTAATAAGGTACAATATCATGTTTTGTCTTCTGTATTTTCAGACTGTCCTTACAACATCACAACTACTCCTGAAGTTAATGAAACCGTAACAGATTTGGGAGGTCAGTATTACCGCACTTTGTACGCATTTTTCATGAAATTCATCAACGTCATCAGTGTGATCTGTTGATCTGTTTAAGTATCAAAACAAAATGTTGGGGTTGCCATTCGGCATCTTAATCAATTGTACACATCTTAAATAATTTCAGGCATGTTCCTATATTCTTTGTAACCATCTCACAGTTTGATGCTTAGAGATCCTCTCCACTCAAAAAGTTTTTTTCTTACAGTTTGTTACTAGAGGGGTTTCACAATTCTCTACTGGGAGGGCGTTCTTTAAACGCACCTAAAATCTGAGATGCAAACGTACGCAAACTAGATTAGGTATATAACAAATTAAAAACAGCCAATTGCTATCTAATATGCAAGACATATCTCAATATGGAAAAAGTATTTGACACAATACCATCAAATGGACCTGAAACATCCAGAGCAGAATAAAATAGTTGGAACAGAGAAAAATAGTAGAATAGGAATTCTCAACTGCAAACATGGTAAAGAGCGCAGTTTTTGGCTGTAAACCGGACCCTGGAGCTTCCCACTAAACATTTCTTAAGATTTACAGTATAATCATTAGCTACTGCCAGCTACAATCTAACAAGCTAACAAACAGCATAAACAAAATATGCTAACTAGAGTTCAGTAGAATCCACTGAATTCTTCATGTCTGTGTTTTCTCATCAGGTGTATGTGAAAGAATTGTGAACGATGCAGATACTGTTGGATTCCACGAACTTGCGAATGTTACTGGAGTCATCACGTGTAGGACAGTATGTAACAGTTTGCATACGAAGGTTAAAAAATGCTACAATAAAGGAATCTGCAGAGTGTACAGGAACGTTGGAGCGCTTTGTCAGTAAGTAGATTGGTTTCTCTGTTTCGTTCTGTAAATAAATGTTCTGTATCATAAACACCTCCGCTTTATATAGCCTTCTTTTAGATATTAAGGATTATTAGTAAGCATTCATTTTCAATATCACTCAATTTCGGTTAGTCGGCCCCGTCCACTAAGTTAGACTTCTAAATTGATTAATTTCCTCTGCTAACATTTTCCTTGACAAGTTTAAGATCTTAATCTCTAGTTTCGATACAACATGATGTCATCTTTCTCCCAGTTATTCTTTAAAGATTTTCAGGGTTCCTTGTTATATATTTGTCGATAGACCTGTTATTGCAGAGGTTAATTAAAAAGAAAAAAAATTCTTTAGATAAGTTCCTTTTTGGCTGCTTTATTTGACTTGTTTACCACAGTTGTTCACTATTTAACTTTGTTCCTACTTCTCAGTTGCCCAAAGGAGGATTCCACTTGGTACTTGGGCGATGACTGTAGCCTCCCGATATGGAGGACCGGTTTCTACATAGGCATATCTGTGACCTTGTGTTTCCTGTTGTTGAGTGTGGGAGGGTTATCTCTATTCCTGCTGCTCAACAAACGCAAACAAAAGATGTAAGCTTAACGAAGACAATCAATCAAATTCTGTTCACCAAAGATTTTTGAAAACAAGGAATATTAACATATCGGTCAGAGTAATAACACTGTGGGAAGAGTCCAATGCAGATAATCTACTCTTAATATCAAGTCATTATAAAGTGTCAGACTTTGTGAAAGGCAGTATAAACGAGTATCAGTTTTGTAAAATGTTATTGCAATGTTATCAAATGGTTTTGAAAATAGTTCACGCCAGTATCGGCCAATACAAGTGTGTTTTATTTATTGTAATTGAATCAAAACTACCCAAAAACATCATGGTTAGTATAATTAACATTTTAAAATGTCCTCTGTGTTTGCAGGAAGGAAGATATTAAAATCCAGCAGGTAAACCAGTGGATAACTGAGGAGTTTGACTGGTCCAGATCCGATGACTCAGTTAATGCCGGTAAGTTTGTCATTTATTTTAAACGCACACTGAGTTTTCAGTTTTTGGAACCAGAGTAAAAACATTATGCTTCCTTCAAGGCTTTTAGCTGCATCTCATTGTCCTTCAAAAATGCATTTGAAAGCCCTTGATCAAATAAAAAAACCTAATTACATTTTATGGATATTTGCCTACCAATAAGAAACATATTTTTCATGACCCTAGTCACTCAAACTGAAGCTAACTAGTCAAGCACAGCAGCATCTTTTGACTTGAATGAAATCCATGTGATGGTCTGGTCTTAGCAACTTTTAATTCACATCTTTAAAAGATTATCCTAAAGTGCAGTATCTGCTGAAGTACGATCTGTGGCAATTACTTTTTGGAGTACAATAATCAGCCTTAAATTACATAACATATCGGACATTACATTGTGTCAAAGTTTGCAAGCTACCCTGAAAATATTATACCATTTGTATTCCATTTGATTAATTTGGTAGTTACTGCTCTATGCATTCTAGAAGCGCAAACTATACTGGTGGTTGTGTGTGAATCTCCCGTAAACCCTTGTTGTCCTATCTTTAGGAGGGCTCCAAAACCCTTCATTCACATATGATGAATCAGACCAGGAGGATCCAGGATCTAGACGTACTGCACCTTCCTCTGCGTTCACGCCACTGTCTTTGGATCTTGACAGCAGAGGGTTTGGCGCTTCAGCGAGCAACTACCCCTCAACCCGAGCAGCACCACGATACAATGCTCCATCTTCTAATGCTGGATTCTCACAGGCTTCCAGCGTAGACTTCCCATTGAGCCCGCCGGTCAGTGCACACACAGGAACTCAGATTAGTTTTTATCATCCACCAGTATGTTCACAAGTGTTTTAAGAAAGGTGCTTATAAAAGCCTACATCAGATTCAGTAGATCTTATTAAACTCCACTACTGTGTTCTTTACATGAAAACAAATCCAATTATTAATGATTACCAACAAGGATAGGAGGGACTTGTTACCTTTAAAAAAAAGTCAGTAACCTAATCTGACATCAAAATATAAAGGTAATGTTATCTGATTACTTTCCATTACTTTTGATTACCTCAATATCAAGAGCAACGCAAATAAATACAAGATAAATAAATAACAATTAAGGGTTTAGACCTTAGAAAAGAAGAATTTGTATGTGCTATACAGTGTGCGTAGATTCTGTTTTTACCAAATAAGGAAAATCTTGGGGAGTGTCAACATCTTTGTAAAGGCTGCTTTAGTGGGTTATAAAAAGACATTTCTCGATGGGAACAGTTTGTGAAAAGCCTACTGTTTTCCTCATTTAATTAATCATGCCTTTTTTTATTATTTCCACAGATGAGGATCAGCAGGCCTCAGATCAGGCCCTTCTGGGAAGTCTGAGTCTCCCCTTTCTAACATAACTTGTTCGTCATGACTTTGCTGCCTAAGATAAACATCTAAAATGCATCAGTCATAATTTATATTTATATGCACGTACAATGCAGCAACTGTACTAGTTCTGACTATTTTAGATATTTTTTATTATTTCATGATTTATTTATTAATTTTCTTGAACTGACAGCAAGCCAGTGCTTTATTTATGAGTCTATTGAACAACCCTGTCATAAAATCTATGACGCTTCTTATATACAGTGTTTTCCATACTGTGTCAGGGAGCAATGGATTCACTTCTGTGTTCATGTATGAGGCCGTAGGTAGTGCAGTTGTGTTGGAACACATTATGGAGAGCTCAATCCTGAAGTAGAGATTTTAAATGTAACTCCGCAGCACAGAAGCACTTTGAAGAGACATCAGGACATCACTGATGAGTGCAGTTTATTATCCACAGGATTAAAGAACATTTTGTTATAATTGATTTCATTGTTTGGAGTTTGTTGAATTTGCCAAGTCTGTCAGCCAATGATGATTGAGATCTGAGGCAGAAGTATAGTATAGAGAGGAATGAAGGTCTTTCTGATTATTTGCACTATGTGCACTTCACCTTAATGCATTGGATGCACTTTATGTAAATAAAAAGTATCTGTTGTCAGAAACATTTTCTCAGTGTGAGTTATTTTATACATTTATATTTCATCTGTAGTCTCTACAGATGACAGATGTTATCCTAAAATGTAAATGACATGGTTTATAAAGGAAGATAAATAATAAAAAGGGGAGATTGATGTAGTAGTAGATGATAGGAAATAAATAGGACATAAATATACTACATGGGTGTGGAATAAATAAAATAAAACATGCTGCACGAGAAGCAATGAAAAAAGGAAAAAACAGACAGATCAATAGATTTTATGTTATTGTGGCCGAACATGTACTGTAATATTATAAAAGTATTTACATGATAGAACTTCTAGGAGGTTACACTTACCTGTTTTGATAAATATTGACCAGCAAATTAAATAATAATGTGAATCCATCAAATGTTAGAACATAGGGATGCCTAGGGAATATGAGCAAAGATAAAGCGACATACAAATGCAAATGCATTTACCGCACCAAAACGGGCAGGCGTGCAACAAATAAAAAATATTTATTTTATTTGTATTTTTTTATTAAAAAGAGTTCAAATGTACTTTTTTCACATCTGTTAGAATGTATACACACATACAGTATAATTCAGGCCTGCTTGCCCAATTCTCCACTCATCCACCAGATGGCCTCAGAGTTGTCCACCAGTCAACCTGCCTGTCCTTCACCATTCTTTGGTAAGTGTCATCGTATCCTTCCTGCTTGGTGTGTGTGTGTGTGTGTGTGTGTGTGTGTGTGTGTGTGTGTGTGTGTGTGTGTGTGTGTGTGTGTGTGTGTGTGTGTGTGTGTGTGTGTGTGTGTGTGTGTGTGTGTGTGTGTGTGTGTGTGTGTGATGCCTGCATTTGAGCCCTGCTCTGTTTGTAGCTGTAGTTCAACAGACATGTCATATACCACAATTTGCTAAAGTTTCGCATATCATTGTCCCAGATTTACCTTCACCACAGAATCAGTATAAAAGTAATCCAACGTTATTACAATATGGAATAACTCAATACTAAATATGCAAATAATTATTTATTATATTTTTGTATTCATACTTATGTAGTGATGTTTTTTTTAATGGCGTATTGATGCCTTTAGTGTCTCACCATTGCTGGTACTTTATCTTAACCAATACTATTTTAATATATTGTATTTGACTTAGAAGTGTTTAGTAGTTGTAGTTCAAACACTTTTTTATAAATTACCAAACAATCTCGAATCAAGGTGCATTTAGTAGCTCTTTATGGTTTTATTCATATATAATGTTTTTGGGTTTTTTGCTGTTTTTAAGGTCAAATGTTAAATGAACGCCAAAATGGACCAGATATCTGTAACATTTAAGAATATCTTAAAAGTGAGTGTGTACTGTCTGTGTGAAGCCACTGAGGGTCACTGTAGTCTTGTTTCAATGGAGCCTCCCAACACTGTATTACAATGAGAAAATGTATCTTAAAGGGGGCAACAGTTAATAATAAAACAAAAAAATACTTGACAACACTTAGCCAATTGTATAGTTTAAAATTAAGCTTAAATGTGATGTAATTGAGACTGTAAATATGGAATTGATTGAATTAAAATGTGTATTCAAATAGTCATGCCAAGACTTGAAACTAACTTTGTGTGTGGTCAATTATCACAGTGAACATAGTGTCAAAGTTATGTTATTACAACATTGTACAAGCAAGTGTCAAGGTTTTTTATTATATGACAAAAATTAGCCCAAGACATGCATGCAAGGGTTCTTAAAGTGAAATAGGTTGCTCACTATATATTTAAATACTTATATTATTGTAAATAAAATCAAAAGCTGACATCAGTTAGACAAACTGTGGAAAAGCAGCTCCAGTACATGTCATGTTACTTCCCGCATTGCACAGCGCTGCAAACATATTGAGAATTGGTCCATGGTGAATTGTAAAGATGCACTCAGTGCGCTCGCAGCCACAGATGCTGCCTGTCCACATGGCTGAAGAACAACAGAGATTATAAAACACTTTGAATGGAGCCATTTTTCCCTGTTGGTTTGAATGGGTTTTAAGAATGTCTGTGTGAGTGAAAGGCTGATAATATACAGTATGTTAAGAGCACTCATTTATTTGAATGCTATTGTATCTTTTGCATTATGTTGCTTTTAATTACTCCTATTTATGTGTTTAAAATGATGTATATTTTAGTAGTTTTTCCGCTGGTAATACATGGGATTGCACCTTGGGTATTTAGGTATTAACTGACTGTAACACTTTAAAAAAAAAAAATCAAACATAACCTAACCTGGCTTTAATTAAGGTGTTGTTCCCTTTTAAAGGTAGGGTAGGTAAGTTTGAGAAACCGGCTCGAGATCGCTAGAATTTGAAAATACACAACCGGAGAAAATCTGCCACTTCCTTATAGAGCCCCTCCTCCAACACACACAAACGCGCACATGACCAATGAGGGCACTAGATAAGTTTGTGCACAGATGGAAGGCTGACAGGCAGGTAGGCCATCCAGTTATTTTAGCCGGGCCGGCTAAAATGATAGGTCGTGCTTTTTACAGTATTACGGCTTCCACAGATGACATTTTTTTATGGATTTTTTGTCAAAGCACTTAAGATAGTCATTGCTATCGGGATGTTAAGAGCATTCCATGGAATATAACAAAAAGTGTATCTCGAGCCGGTTTCTCAAACTTACCTACCCTACCTTCAATAGTATCACACAGTAGGACCCTAACAGCATTTCTGCAACTGTAATTGTAAGTCAGATTTTTCACCCACCAAATGTTCTTGTTAGTTCAATGTGATTGTTACGTTCCCTCCAAATCTAGGGGTACCAAGGGAAGTAACAAAACACAACGTTGACCAGGCACGAGAAAAAAGAGAGGAAACCGTTCTCTGGAGTCACGAACAGGCCTTTTAATAGTCAAGAAAAGAACACGGGCTGCTCACCAGCTAACTTGCACATTGAACTAGTGTCCCATATCCAGGAGCACATCTCTTATTGATCTACAGAACACAGGTTGTACGCATGCAGCCAGAGAAGGAAAAATGGGGCAATCACTGCAGTCTTCCTCCGGTCCTATATGGAGGCCTTGATTGGGAATTTGGAGCACCTGGGGAGAGGCTGCACCTGGGGACAATCAGGCTGCACCTGGGGAATCAGAGGGAGAGAGAGAAAGACACACACACACACACACTACGGCACATAACACCACCCCCCCCCCCCCCATAAAACCAAACAAGTGTTTGGCCACAGTTACCAAAAACACTCAGACTATTGGACATGAATCGTGAAATCTCACCCACGGGACAGTACATCGGCCACCACATCCGCTCCCCTCTTGTGCTTGATGACGATATTGTAGTCTGGGTGCTGGTCTTTTGACTTTTCCGTAGACTGCTTGGAAGCTGCCACCTGCTGCTTCCAAGCTACACACCTTGCCACTAGATGACCAGGATCAAGACAAAAGAAACTGAGGGTGTTTCTCAATCGCGAGTAAAGCTGCTCCAGAGCCACTATTTCAAGCATACTACGTCATCGAGTGCCGCCGAAGTACTGTTCCAATCTCCAGCATACTTGGAAATCTACCGAGCCCGGCGTACTCCGTTTGGAGAAATATCGAGGCTGCACATGAGTAGACTCCGCGGTCTTAAAATCCCCACAATGCTTGGCAGACATGTGCTACCAAGCAAGCGTACTCGCGATTGAGAAACACCCATAATCTCTTGGGACCTCGAGTTCTGGTCAAAACACAACCTGCAAACACCTCCGGCTGAGTCTGAGCTAGGTCACCACCTGCAGCACCAGGGATTGAAACGTCTACAACCTCAGCAGTAGGATACACTTTACCCCCGGCTATATCGTTACCCATTATGAAATCCACTCCGTCGACAGGAAACTTGGGCAGCACAGCAACTGGAAAGAAACCAGTAGCCAGTTTAGACTGTACCTGGATCTTGTGAAGAGGTGCAGGCACACAACCCATCTCAATACCTCTTACCACCGCACTTGCATCACAGGCAGACTCAGCACTCAAGGGCAGAACACTGGCAAGAGTGAACGACTGTGAGCCACCACTGTCTCGTAACACCGTGACCTGCCGCTGGTCCTCCACCTTTCCTGACAGAGAGACAAAAGCAGTAGAGATGAATGGTTTCAAACACTCATCAGGCCCTTTGTTAACAGTGGCCCGTCCACTAGGACACACTGCTGTAACCAATCCCACCCCTTCTGGGTGCTTGCCAGCCGCTGTCTGCTCTCGCTTCCAACCTGCACAGTCTATCACATGACCTGGGTCATGACAAAAAAAACAAGATCTGTTTAGCCTGGGATCTAACACTGGCACAGGGAACGTAATTGTCAGGAGCTCTACGATAAGTGTCTCGCTGAGGAGAATCATGCTGAAAGAAAACGCTCTTGTGTATCAGGGCAAACTCGTCTGCCAGAGTGGCAGCCTGCCGAAGGGTAGCCACTTTTTGCTCGTTCAAATAGACTACCGTACGCTCAGGCACACAGTTCTTAAACTCCTCTAACATCATTAGCTCACACACTGAAGTAATGTCGTCAGCTTTACAAGCTCTACACCACCTGTCAAAGAGGACTTTCTTCTCCCTCGCAAAGTCCACATAGGTTTGGCCAGAAGTTTTCATCAGGCCGCGAAAAAGCTGCCTGTAGGCCTCAGGCACAAGCTCATATGCCCTGAGAACAGCACCTTTAACATTCTCATACACCAAACTATCCTCGACAGAAAGAGAAGAGCAAGCCTCTTGAGCCTTGCCGACTAGCTTACACTGTAAAAGAATAGCCCACACGTCTTCTGGCCAGCGCAGAGCAGCAGCAATGCGCTCAAATGCACCAAAATAGATTTCCACTTCTGATTCACGAAACACAGGGACCAAAGAAATATGCCTACTCACGTCGAAGGAGGCAGCAGGACCAGAAGGTGTAACGGCAGAATCACCCACCCCAGCTGCCTGAAGCTCTAGTTGACGCATCCGGACAGCAGTGTCTGCCTCCAACTTCCTGATCTCCAGCTCCCTCCTGAGCTGAAAATCCCTATCACGCTCCTCCTTCTCCCACTGGAGACGAGCCATACGCACTTTCACCCTGGCATCTAATTTAGACCCCGTAGGTGAGGACCCTGCCGAAAACGAGTCAAACTGAGGTATGGTGAAAAGTTTTGCCTGTTCCGTAGCACTCTGAACACCAGGAGTAACACCAACGCGGCCTCCACCATGAGATACTGCTGCTACAGCCCCGGCCACCGTGCCAGGAGATTCCACTAAAGTAGGCAGACTCAAAACACCCTGTTCAACTAGTCCAGTTAGCAAAGTAGCCTTGAGTTCACTTTTAACAAGAGCAGAGGAGACAGAAACGTGATAATGGTCAGCAACTAACCGCAAATCAACCTTCCTACACCAGTCTAGCTGACCCACAGTAGGACTGGCCACAAACTGCTCCAAAACAAAAGCCATCCTTAGCAACGGCTACTTACAATTTTTTTTTTTTTTTTTTAACAAACTTCCCCAGATCCTGCCTACCAAACTTACCTAACTATCTTCTGGAGCGTGCCGGGCTCGAGGCGACTTTAAAGGCAAACATAAGCGGCCGAAACCCTGAAACGCCTGCCCCCAACAGGGAATAAATCCTCACCCAGGATTACCCCGAAAATAAAAAAGGCAAAATAAAAAATGAGTGCCTGAAGGAAAGACTGATTCAGCCCAGCTAGACACTCCCCTATCTAAACTGAGGAAGCTTTTAAACAGTAAGATACTTAACAGCCAATGCTACCAAACACAATATCAACGCTAAACCACAAACAGATACACAGAAACACTCTTTGTCTCAAAGATCCCGGACGAGCCCCCATTTGTTACGTTCCCTCCAAATCTAGGGGTACCAAGGGAAGTAACAAAACACAATGTTGACCAGGCACGAGAAAAAAGAGAGGAAACCGTTCTCTGGAGTCACGAACAGGCCTTTTAATAGTCAAGAAAAGAACACGGGCTGCTCACCAGCTAACTTGCACATTAAACTAGTGTCCCATATCCAGGAGCACATCTCTTATTGATCTACAGAACACAGGTTGTACGCATGCAGCCAGAGAAGGAAAAATGGGGCAATCACTGCAGTCTTCCTCCGGTCCTATATGGAGGCCTTGATTGGGAATTTGGAGCACCTGGGGAGAGGCTGCACCTGGGGAATCAGAGGGAGAGAGAGAAAGACACACACACACAGGGGGTCCTTCTCAGGTCGACTATTTTCATTTCCTCGCTCCTCGGTCCTCGGTATCACCGGAAGTTGATTTGTCTGCGCCATCTTGAGTAGCGTCCCATGGCTCTTATTTCGGCCGGAGGACCGAGGATCGAGGAGCGAGGAGCGATAATGGAGGAGCGATAATCGAGGAACCACCAGACCATCCTCCGGTGAAATCCTCAGACACTCGTCCCGCCCCCTTACTGTGTATCGCTCACTGATTGGACGATGCAGCGCATGCACTGATCTGATGCTTCTTGACATGAGAGCAGTTTCCCAGCGGAGTGAAGAAAACACATGAAACTCACGGGACTCACTCCTCAGTTCATACTGTGTTTTGTTTCAATGAATGCATCATTCAGTTACAAATATGTGATATATCTGAACAACAAAGTGGTCAAAAATAATTTTATTCATTTATTGGAAACATTTTCATGATCGCTTTTTCGTTTTACATTTTCATTTATTGTCATTTCCATTCAGTCAGTCATTAAGTGCTATTTAACATGTTAATTTGCTACATATCCACACAAACAAAGTGTGCAATACAATGAATGTTAATCTAACTGGGTTTTGATAGATAGCATATCTCTTTTTCTTCTCTGAATTATTTTATTTCTATTGTGCACTCTAATCAATATTAATCCAACTATTGTTCGTTTATACATTTTAAGAATGGCGTTTATCTTTTTTGAGAATGAGTTCTTATTTTATTTAATGTATTTGGTTCTACAACAGATGATACAAATGTTTGTGTCAGTAAATGTGTACTAACAGAGGCGGGGGTGTTTGTGAAAATAACGGGGACAGAGCTGCTGTCAGACGATCAGCTGTGCAGCGTCATCACAAACGGACGTCGCTTCACGTGACGCTCCGGAGGAAAGGACGTCCCATTGCTCTTAAAACTCATTTCCCTGCTTCTCGTGGTTTCCTTGCGTCTCTCCATGCTTCCCTGGTGGGAGGGACTAAACACAAGGAAACGACGCAAGTGAGGGACGCAAGGATTCCATTTAATCGACCTGAGAAGGACCCCCGGTGTTTCTCAATCGCGAGTAAAGCTGCTTCAGAGCCACTATTTCAAGCATACTACGTCATCGAGTGCCGCCGAAGTACTGTTCCAATCTCCAGTATACTTGGAAATCTACCGAGCCCGGCGTACTCCGTTTGGAGAAATATTGAGTCTGCACATGAGTAGACTTCGCGGTCTTAAAATCCCCACAATGCTTTGCGCACGGACCAATTTCCCCAAATCTGTGGCGGAAGATGTAAGGCGGGGCCTCTCATATGACGCACACCTGCACACTTGCTAGCGTGTTCCACACTTCGTTTTCCGAATGCCAGGAAGTATTCTTGACTCGCTTCTGAAGCAAGATGCTCGGCAGACATGTGCTACCAAGCAAGCGTACTCGCGATTGAGAAACACCCACTCACTACGGCACGTAACAATGATACTGAGATGTTATTTTATGTTCCATAAAAAAACTGCTCACTGCATCCTAAATGGGGTCATGCTAAAGGTGGGAATACAGCAATAGTATGTTTAAATTTAAACTCGAAATTCAAAGAATGCTGAAAGACGTTTTATATGTACTTTAAAGGTCCCACGTCATGGCCATTTCTACTCAACATAATTCCATTGTTGAGGTCTACTAGAATAGATTTATATTGTGCAATTTTCCAAACTCACATTGGTTTCTCATACAGCATCTCTGTATGTGTATTCACTCTCTGTCCTAAACGGCTTGTTGGAGCTCCTGCCCCCCCTCCCTGTGAGCCCAGAGGCCGTCTGTGAGACAGCGAGACACAGCGAAACCCAGCCCGAAACCAGCCCGAGCACACACACAAACCCGCAGCCTCGCCACGTCCCGCCGTCTCAGGGAGGAGAAATCGGCGGAGCTGCAGCTGAGAAAAGATTGAGTGTGTGTGTGTGAGGAAGTGCACGGTAACGTAACGGCTCCGCGGACGTAACGTAATGGCTCCACGGACTGGTCCATTTGGGTATGGGCACGTCACTGTACCCAGGAAGAAAACAATGGAAAAAGAGAAATCTCCAACGAGGCGTTCTGGGGCAGTATAGACAGGTCTTTTCTGTGTTAGAGTTTTACTCGCTACAGGGTGTACTTTGAGGGTTTGTGACTCTGCACACCGTTTACATGCATAAAAACCTTCATAACACACAAGGGGACGGGTAATAACCGGAAAAGCATGACATGGGCCCTTTAAAGAGACTCTATTGAAAGTAATACGCCTCCATTGGACTCCTTTTTTTACTTCAGTAACATAGTGACATCACTATGTAACACTTGCGCTTCTATTGGCTAGCGCTCCAGCACATTGTACGTGATTTGATAATGGGGCGGGACCATACTTGCCAACCCTCCCGATTTCTGACAAAATCTGCTCAATTTACTCACAACTTCCTGTAAATTAAACTATACAGGTCCAGCCCACACATATGCTCCATCAAGGATGGTGCTACAGGCAGCAATGCATTGCACTTACAACAACAATAAGCCTGTGTAGATGCTTATTATGCTTGTTGCGGACGATCTATGCGCGAATGCGGCGCAATTATGCACTCCACAGTTTCAGTTTCCCCGCTGCGAGGCTCCGGCGCTAACAGTTCTAACAGCTCCAGCGATCCACTAGCCCTAGCGCCCCCCCTGGGCGGTGGTTTTTAAATGCTCCCGATTTCTGAGGTCTCAAGGTTGGCAAGTATGGGCGGGACGCCTTTAAGCGGTTGACCAATCACAATAGAGCCGGCCAGCTAACCAATCAGAGCAGACTGGGCTCTGGTTTCAGACAGAGGGTGAAAAGAGGTGCTGCAGCACAGGCAGTATGAGAAAAATAGAGCATTTTGAACATTAAAGCATGGAGACATGTCCCAGTAGAGACACTAAATACAAATATGAACCTCAAAATATGCAGAATATGTCCTCTGTATTTTCGACAAAACTCATATATAGAAGTGTTTTTAGTGTGAGTCCATATACACTCCAACATGGCATTTTAAAAGGGAATGTGGAGTAATATTTGCTATTTTACCTGGTTGGTAAATACCAAGTGGTTCCAAAAAGTGGAAACATTCTTAAATATATAAAATAAATAGGAAAAAAATTATAATGTGCACCAAGTCAATATTGTTTGCACAGAGAGTCTAAGTAAGCAGTGAGTGATGGACAGAGAAAAGGAAACAAATTACGCAGCAGATATGGAAGGGAGGGAGAGAGGGAGGAGGGAGGGAGAGATTGATGTGTTATGCCCCGTCAGTGTTGCTGCAGTAGCAATTAGATAATAGGTTTGGATCAGCAGCACACAGCCTGCTTAACACCATTAGAGATTAGCCTGAGAAAGCTGTTTCACTGCCTGCTGAATGTAGACCTGTCTGGAACTCCTTTTTATCCGCATGTCTAACCCTGTAGACCCTAAATAACACATTGTACTGGCCTACTGGATACAAAAACCCACCTGTATTATGAAATGCATCTATTCTTTTAACCTTTTTATTTCTATGATGAGTAGGTGGTTCTGACATACACCATTTTGTACTCTTTTGTGCTTTTTGGACACCTCAGCAGTGGGTCAGCAGGTGTTTTAGGTCTCTCTTCAGTCAGGTGACCAAGCCAGATCATTACCGCAGCCTCCAATATGGACTTCATCGCCCCCCTTTTTGCCACCTTCTTTAATTAAAGCAGCATGGGTGTTCTGCAGAGGGTGTGTCCAGTAAAGCCTCTGCATCCCATCTCCATGGATGCACAGAGAGCTCTCCACCTCTTGAACTGTTCTACCCAATGTGTTTTGTATATGGTCCCAACAAATAAATATATTAAATTCAAATAAATACCATGATAACATCTAATGAAAACCTTTAGATTAGCCACTGGCACTCTGTCCTTGGTATTTTTGTTGCCAAACATGCATAACACAGCTGATAATAGGTGGTATTACGGGCGATACATCAACTGTGGGGCCTACTACTGTCCTACCAGGCAGTGCCGATTCTAGAGTCTGTGAGCCCTAGGCAAACATTCACTGGGGGCCCCTCGAACCAGCTTTTCATCACCACGCACAGCGTTGAGGGGGTTTCCCGACATGTCGTTGCAGTAAATTAAAGGGTGTTTCATGTTGTCGTTGCTGTGGACCTTCTTAATCTACCTTCTTTGGGGGCCCCCTTCTTTGGGGACCCCCTTCTGGTCCGGGGCCCCAAGCAGTTGCCTGCCTTGCCTGTCCGGAAGCGGCGGCCCTGCTACTAGTGCATTGCGTTGGTTGTTCCTAGAGTCTCTAAAAGTACAATGTGAGCCAGAGCCTTTTCTTATCACGCTCCTCTTTCGTGGAATCAGCTTCCAGTTTGTGTTCGGGCGGCAGACACCCTATCCGTTTTTAAGAGTGCGCTTAAGACCTTCCTTTTTGATAAAGCTTATAGTTAGGGCTGATTAGATTCAGCCCCTAGTTTTGCTGCTATAGGCTTAGTTTGTCGGGGGACACCTTACTTCTTCCTTCTCTCTGTCTGTACCTGTGTACTCTCATGTTCCCAATAACCCAGCTTCCCCAAATTTCTTTTTGGTGTCTATCTACGCCGGGGTCCTGATCCTGGCTGATCGTGTTGCTGTGGTCCTGAGTCCTGGATCGCGAGCCCTGGATCCTGAGTCCTGAGTCCTGGATCCTGCATCCTGCATCCTGAGTCCTGGATCCTGAGCCCTGGATCCTGAATCCTGAGTCCTGAGTCCTGAGTCCTGAGTCCTGAGTCCTGGATCCTGTGTCCAGGATCCTGCATCCTGAGTCCTGGATCCTGAGTCCTGAGTCCTGAGTCCTGAGTCCTGAGTCCTGAGTCCTGAGTCCTGAGTCCTGGATCCTGTGTCCAGGATCCTGCATCCTGAGTCCTGAGTCCTGAGTCCTGGATCCTGTGTCCAGGATCCTGCATCCTGAGTCCTGGATCCTGAGCCCTGGATTCTGAGTCCTGTGTCCTGGATCCTGAGCCCTGGATCCTGAGTCCTGTGTCCTGGATCCTGCATCCTGAGTCCTGGATCCTGAGTCCTGGATGCTGAGTCCGGGATCCTGAGTCCTGGATCCTGTGTCCAGGATCCTGCATCCTGAGTCCTGGATCCTGAGTCCTGAGTCCTGAGTCCTGAGTCCTGAGTCCTGAGTCCTGAGTCCTGGATCCTGCATCCTGAGTCCTGGATCCTGAGTCCTGGATGCTGAGTCCTGGATCCTGAGTCCTGGATCCTGTGTCCAGGATCCTGCATCCTGAGTCCTGGATCCTGAGTCCTGAGTCCTGAGTCCTGAGTCCTGAGTCCTGAGTCCTGAGTCCTGAGTCCTGAGTCCTGGATCCTGCATCCTGAGTCCTGGATCCTGAGTCCTGGATGCTGAGTCCTGGATCCTGAGTCCTGGATCCTGAGTCCTGGATTTCGAGTCCTGGATTTCGAGTCGTGGCTGAACCTACCACTGTGGTCCTGCCTGGCTCTCGTCATGCTGCTTCCCTGAAGGCTCCCACAGGATTGTTGACATCTTCGTGGATTCATCTTCTTATTATAGTCACATGCATTTCCAAACATTCGGTCTACCTACGCTGTAAAACGTATTATCTCTTCGATTTACACACGGCATCTATTGCATGTCTGTCCGTCCTGGGAGAGGGATCCCTCCTCTGTTGCTCTCCCTGAGGTTTCTCCCATGTTCCCCTTTAAACTGTGGGGTTATTTGGAAGTTTTTCCTTGTACGATGTGAGGGTCCAAGGACAGAGGCTGTCGTATTGTCATACTGATATTCTGTACAAACTGTGAAGTCCACTGAGACAAATGTAACATTTGTGATATTGGGTTATACTGTATAAATAAACATTGATTGATTGATACACGTTTGATTAAGATGTAGAATCAGACACCGCTGACAAGGGCACCCAACCAGTACTCCTTTTTAAATAAGAGAGTTTTTCCGTGCTCTTTGAAATGAACGTTTCAAATGTTATATGGCAAATTCAATGTCCGTTGTTAGCTGTTTTCATAACCACACTAATGCAGAAATGGCAAACTGCGACAACCAGTGTAATAAAAAAAGTGCAAGTCCAATGTTGAGGATCGCAGTCTTTATTAAAGATCACGTTAAGACGGCAAAACTACGTGTTAAGGTTACAAATAAATGTGGGTTAGGTTGAAATCCTTACATTTGCTACATAATGTAAAATACTCACTTTGCTTACGTCAGTTAAAATAACCCACCATTGACTTTTGGTGGTCACATGAATTCCAGTTTGCTGGGGAGGTCTGCCTGTGTTTCTTGGAACCAATCCATCCTGCCATCCCATCCCACCGTAAGCAGACTATCCGTCTTTATACATCACTGGACTCCCTCCTTTGCACCTGTCATGATCACTACTATCGCTACACGAAGCCTTCTTGTATTTTGGTGGGTAAGCAACCAATAGATAATAACGGCATTCTGAAGTTACTTTTACCATTAGCTTTTAACCCATATATAGGACCAATGGAAGCAGCCATTTGTTGGGCTTAAGTCATTGAAAGTAAGTTATTTGCATAAAATAAAAGTCATTGTAACTTTTCATCTACTACAAGATCACTCACAATGCTAATGAATAGATCGATAGTACATACCATCATAGTGGTTTTTCATCAATGTCATTGGAAGTATTCATGTTTTGATCCAACCTTCCAAAGGACAGCAGATGGATATTAGTTACTAGCTAAAGCTCGTAGAAGACACCTGAGATTAATGTGTTTTGTATATGGTCCAAACAAATAAATATATTAAATTCAAATAAATACCATGATAACATCTAATGAAAACCTCAGCATTAGAGCATAATGTACCTTAGCAAAAAGAACCCTCATTAGATTAGCCACTGGCACTCTGTCCTTGGTATTTTTGTTGGCAAACATGCATAACACCGCTGATAATAGGTGGTATTACGGGCGATACATTAACTGTGGGGCCTTTCACCAATCAAAGCCAATAAAATGATGTGTTTTCATTGCCTTTGAAAGCAGTGCCCTTATGGCTGTAGTGGGCTTTTAAGACATAATGAATGCTCTTGTGTAGATGGGTACTAATGCACATCATGTTTCTAGAGAGCGTCGTCACTAAGGTTCCTATGATCTATATTGTGCTATTCCACAATAGTGGTGGGAGTGTGTAGGAGAGAAACTCCCTCTGGAGGGAACACAGGGATTTTAACCTTTGGAGACCATTACATGCACACAAACCTATAGAACACACTACAGGAAATACAAATGGGGCCCCTTTAATGCAGCCTTAAGGAACAAGTCAATAATATGAAATAAACATAATAAAAAGAGCTGGTAGGTTTGGTGGCTAACACAAAAGTACAACTAGCTTTGGAAGAAATTAAGAATGGGCATAGATAAAGAAATATTTAGTACAATTGTCATTAACATTATAAAGCTGTAAGGTAACTTCTGGAGAAAAAAAAACCCCTCTTGGAATACAAATAACTTCGAGTTGCTCTGCTCCCAGGAACCACTCCCACAGCATTCTTATGCTTCATGTAATTCATATTTCAATCACTGCCAATGTCAAGAGTTTACAGTAAGTGTTTAATCAAAAGTGAAGGGATCAAATAGATAGATCCGGTTTCTACTCCACAATCATCAGCTAGATAAATGTATGCTTAGGCCATTAGGCAGATGGACGGATTGTTGTGTGCAGCAGTGTGGATGACAGTGAACAGTGTGTGCACTTTTAGGGCAGACCGTATTGATTATGTAATATACAACCAGTGGTGCTGCAATGACTCCTTCTTAATTCTCTGAGAGCTGTTTGCCATTATGCTGAGACAGATACTGTAATGGAGAGGGAGAGAGGGATGGGGATAGAGAAGAAGAAGAGAAGGACCGAATGAGATTAATACGACAGGGGAGGAGAAACCGGCTGCATATTTGTGTGTTTGTGTGTGTGTGTGCTCACAAATCTTTCTTCTGCTGGCTTCAGTTTGAACACAGCCTTTATCAGAGAGAAGCAGCTTTTCAGTAAACTCACTGGGTGCCTGTGTCCGTTGATAAAAAGCCAAATTGTGCGCTTTTTGAAGATTTTTGCTTCCCTTTAATTCCTACGGTTTTCACTTGTTGTTAGCAAATTCCTTAATTTGATTGTATAGCGTTTAGTCAAAGGCATTAACTCAGTTATTAGCAGGTCTAAACCACTGGACTACAGGTCATCTGACTGTAAATGATCTCTAAAAGAGTTGCATTGTTTTGGGATTTAGACTATAACAGGAGAACTCATTCAAGACCTGATGTGTAATTTTATTATTTATGAAAAGTGACATGTATCAGATATATCTTAGCAGTTATATCTTAGTGATAGTTCTTAGCAGCGCATAACTGCCTATTTTTTGAGGATTTAACATAGAATTGCTTTTTTTTCCTTTCTATTTTGTGGTACGTATGAAAAAGAAAGAGGCAATGTAAATGTTGCCTTTTTTATATGGTAGAAAACTATTAAATTGCACAATTAAATAATTTATATTTACATAACCAATCTGAAAGGAAAGAAAATGAAGAAATGGAATGGAGGGAGAAATGAAAGTCAACGGCTGGCACTGCTGATATTTATGACTGTCTGTGCCTGGTTGATGATGTCATCAGTTTCAGAGGAAAATGTGTGAGAAAGTGAGGCAGATTAATTAATATCTTCAGACTTGAGTGATG
Organism: Trematomus bernacchii; assembly: GCF_902827165.1. NCBI lineage: Eukaryota > Metazoa > Chordata > Actinopteri > Perciformes > Nototheniidae > Trematomus > Trematomus bernacchii. The sequence goes on along the minus strand of NW_022987787.1, from coordinate 686,713 downwards.
TAACCGTTTGGGGTGTCACTCATAGACACGATTATTTATATGGAAATCAAATGTGATTAATATAAGTTAAACCCCAGATGGGCCTAGCAGAGAGAAGGGACTCTCACATGACAGCATGAGGTGTGTGTTTGTGCGCCTGTGTGTGTATTTGTGTGTGTTTTAATGTACCCTGAGGAGAGGAGAGAGGTGGGACAGGTCAGATTCAAGGCACTTATATTGATTAAAATCTCCCTCTGCTGCAGTGCCTTCTCTCCTCATGTCTTATCTCCCGTCTCCTCATCTACCCTTTCCTCTCCTCCTTCTTCCCCTTCCCTTTTCAGAGAATGCTGCAATACACCAAGTGTGTTTAAAAAAGGCAAAAATAGTCAGACTCCTCAATGCTCACATATGAAGCTTTATTTTAATTGTATATGTGTATGTGCTGTCGATTGCACACAGTTTTCCTTTACAGTGAGCATTTCCCCACTAACAAATGCAAGTAAAGTGAGATCAGAAGCTTAAAGGTAGGGTAGGTAAGTTTGAGAAACCGGCTCGAGATACACTTTTTGTTATATTCCATGGAATGCTCTTAACATCCCGATAGCAATGAATATCTTAAGTGCTTTGACAAAACATCCATAAAAAAATGTCATCTGTGGAAGCCGTAATACTGTAAAAAGCACGACCAATCATTTTAGCCGAGCCGGCTAAAATGATTGGATGGCCTACCTGCCTGTCAGCCTTCCATCTGTGCACAAACTTATCTCGTGCCCTCATTGGTCATGTGCGTGTTCGTGTGTGTTGGAGGAGGGGCTCTGTAAGGAAGTGGCAGATTTTCTCCGGTTGTGTATTTTCAAATTCTAGCGATCTCGAGCCGGTTTCTCAAACTTACCTACCCTACCTTTAACTGTTAATTGTAGAATGCAGGTGACTACAGCAACACTGTATTTTAGACTTTTTTGCAGCATCTATCAAACACGCACAATTGATTCCTAAATCAGATAAAACAAATAATTAAACAAATTAACATTAAAGGTGGGGTAGGTAATTTTGGAGAAACCAGCTCGAGTGCGCTAGAATTTGAAAATACACAACCGGAAAAAATCTGCCACTTCCTTATAGAGCCCCTCCTCCAACACACACGAACGTGCACATGACCAATGAGGGCACGAGATAAGTTTGTGCACAGATGGAAGGCTGACAGGCAGGTAGGCCATCCAATCATTTTAGCCGGTCATTTTAGCCGGCCCGGCTAAAATGATTGGTCGTGCTTTTTACAGCGCTACGGCTTCCACAGATTAAAAAATGTTATGTATTTATTGTCAAAGCATTTTATATATTCATTGCTATCGGGATGTTAAGAGCATTCCATGGAATATAACAAAAAGTGTTTCTGAAATAAATTACATACCCCACCTTTAAATGTCTATTAAATAAGGTTTTTATTACATTTACTGTCATTGATTTATCGTCTTATATTTAAATGTTTTTTCTTTTCTTTTTTAAATGACACACACCGAAATATTCAGTTCCAGTTTTGTCACTTTAAAAAAAAAAGTGCTCTATAGATGTTATTATTATTTTATCATGGTTTTACAATAGATATCCTTGTAAATACCCCCAACAAAAATATGGGTTACTCCATCAGCCAAAAAATCTTGCTCTTAGATCTCGACGCTCCACTATTTTCACCAGCAGTGTGTTTGTTGCTGCTGAGAAGGCAGTGTACAGTGTGTTTATTGGAGCGTTGTGTCTCTGTTGTGTAGCAGTTAGAATGATGGAGAAGGATACTGTAAAGTGAATGGAGCAACACAGCTTAACGTCTACGGAAGCTTCCTCCATTTTGAACTTTCCAGCTCTCCTCTCGAAGGTCAGCTCTGTGAGGAGCAATGGCACACATTTGAATATTACATTTGATGCATGAAAATCACATGTATTTCTTTTGGCCTGAGCAGTTATTGCTGCCGAGCCTTTGGTAGGTTTTTACTGTCTTTCAGCTCCTTATTTTGGATTTGTCCGCCACAACTTCACTGCTTGGGTTCAGTCTGGATCCTCTCATCAACCTTGTTTCCCGGATCCGGCAGCTTTCTCAGTCGAAGCGCTCTGATAAACCCACTGTGCCCCCTCAGCAACTAACAGCACAAAGACTAGCTAGTGATCATCAAAATCAGCTTTATTGCCAAGTAGGTTAACACATACGAGAAATGGGTCTTGGTCTACATGGTGCATATATAAACACAGTTAAAGAAGAAGAAAAAGTAAGGTAACATCCAAAAAATAAAATAAAAACGAAATAAACTATTATACGTCAAGACATACTGTAGAAAAGTATTTACACTACATGAAATATAGATATACAAAAAAACTACGTGCAGTATACTATAGCAAAGTACTTGGAATAACAACATAAAATCAAATATCTGCAGTATAGTTATGGAAGTGGATGTATCGTGTGTACAAATATGCAAAGTATTTGGAGGGTTGTGCAGAGCAGGCAATGCTTAAATTAAACAAATAAAAACGGGAGCATCAGGATTTGAAGAGCTAGAGCTTTATACTGTACATAATGGATCTCTATTCTAAAACGGACAAATACAATAACAACAATTATATCCATAGAGCACTTTTTAAAGTTACAAAGTGCTGTACGTTGTCTGAACAAAACATTTCAGGACTGCAGTTACTTGAATTCTGACAAGTACAAAAATTATAAGAAAGCAAAAACATTTATCTTATATTATTTATAGAAAACTACAATGTTATAAATCACCCTTTAAACTTGTTGACCTTATCTTTATTGTCATAGCGACATCTCCTGTGCTGCCCCCCCCCCCCCCCCTCCCCTCCCCACAGCAACCCCAGGCCCTGAATGGCTCTCCAGAGGGGGGTCACTGGAATAGATGTACTTTCATTACGTCTTACTCTCTTTAAATTGATTTAACCCACAGAGTCAACACCATACGTCAAGCTGTCCCCTTGTCCTTTCTCCTGTCTCTAGTTCACCTTCAGATGGTGTTTGGGTGTCCTTTTCTGTTATTCCAGTGTTGGAAGAAGTATTCAGATGCTTTATTTGAGCAAAATTACCAATACAAAATCTATAACATGTCAAATTCCTGCATTCAAAATATTAAGTCAAAGTACTTAAAGCATACAAAATAAAAGTAGCAATTCTGCTAAGTAATACTTACTTATTTTGCTATCAGTAGCTAAAGCGGTTGTGGAGAAAAAAATACATTATTTCACTTTGTAGTGAAGAAGAAGTAGAAATGACTAAACGGATATACTCAAGTAAAACACTTCAGAATTATACTCAAGCCCAATACTTGAGTAGATATAGTGAATTACTTTCCACCTCTGCTCATAGGAAGTTGGCCAAAAATGTACTATTCTAAGAAACAATTCTTTATCTTCTTATTTTCTTGTCTGTGAAATGTGACTGTTTTCCCTTTTTGTCCCCCCATGGCCCCTCGTCCTATTGTAAAGCATCCTTTGGTTTCATGAAAGGCGCTATATAAATCCAAGTTAATATACAGTATACATATTACACTTGCATTTAAATGCTAAGGATGGGTTTAGATTTTGCATTGGCCAAATTGCTTTGCTCTACCCACAGAACGTATTGACACATTTTCGGGAAGTCTGCCTAAAATTGTGCACAAGACACCCGGTATAATCTTTACATTTGATGGAATGGTGCAGCGCAAATAACAACTAAGTGTAAGCAACATCCTATAGCTTCACTGAACAGCTGGTAAAAAGTAACCGTTTATGATGATGAAATAGGATTATCTTCCTAAAAATAAGGGGAAATGAGAGGAAATTGGAAACTAAAGTGTCAAATAAAGGCATTATGTTATTTTGTTGTAATTTGAAAACTCCTTCACAGAGACATGCACCCACAAAAAAAGCATTGCCACAATTCTAAGTGTGACTTCCGTCGTATAAGCCTGTGGTATGGTTTGCAGAACAGTTGTTGTCTCCAGTGCCAATATAAACGGCCAACAGTTGTCCCTTTGCAAGCCTGGAGCGGAGTGTGTGTGTGTGTGTGTGTGTGTGTGTGTGTGTGTGTGTGTGTGTGTGTGTGTGTGTGTGTGTGTGTGTGTGTGTGTGTGTGTGTGTGTGTGTGTGTGTGTGTGTGTGTGTGTGTGTGTGTGTGTGTGTGTGTGTGTGTGGAAGTAAACTCAACCGATCCAGTGCTTTATTTTGGATGTAAGAGGTCAGGGTCTTGGTTGGAGTTGGGGTATGCCAACATTACTGAAGCAGGTGGGCTTTAGACAGAATCGGTAGGGAACAGTGGTCAGGACTGTTTTTTGGCACAAGCTACACATGTATTGCAGAAAAAACACACTATCTGTGCTATACTATCTATTTTACAAGAGCAATGTTGAGTGTTCTTTTCACTATAGCTCAATGATCAGTTATGGAGCCACACCCAAATAATAGTCATAGTAGTTAGAGGTCACATTGTCAGTAAAATAAATAATTTCCATAATTTTGTAAGCATGTATCACCATTTTCAGATTTTTTTTTTTGGCAAAGGCATGGGTAAACAGGGTGCACATACTTTATAGTCACATATTAACATACAGGGCTGAGTTCTTTGGTAAATAATAATCTGATCCTCTGAGTGCTTACGCATACAAATTGTAATAGTTAAGTGATTTAATAAATAAAAAGCTGTTTCGTGTGACAACGGGGGATACTCATGTTGGTAGTGGTTATAATTATGCAATTTATTATTGTGAATTCATAAGCATTTGAGCGGCTGATCATATTTCCTTAATTCTTTCATGATTCACCTGGATGTTATTCATAATTAATGTCCTAATAAGAATTAATTTCAGTACAATGTTCTGTGTTTTAGTAGCATATTCTTTTTTCACAATCAGTCTATTACAGTGGGAACTTTTTTTAGATCTTTAGTGTGAAAAGGCATGTACAAAGCACCTGTCTTCAAAGGAAAAAATCGAATAGGGCAGGTGCATACAGAAGACAAGAATAAACATAACAAAAATTACAAGACATTAAAATAATAAAGTATACAACAAAGGGCTAGGGCTTTTTGAATACATCTTATATTTCAATTGTGCTTAAAAGTGAAATTGCAATTATTATTTTTTCATTAATTTAAGGGCTAAATAAAGTCATTGTGACATACATAAAAGCACAGTGGGCATTTAACACATGGGTTTGACAGGAGAATCAAACAGTGTTCTCGCGAGAGTTGTTTGTACTACGTTTACTAGCAGTATTTATTAGCAGCAGTCTCTCTCTACCGTCACTGTTCTACGGACCGGCCGAGCGAGTGTTCAGTAACCGCGTTGCTGGGAGGAGGCATTACCGACATTTCTTCTTTGACAGCCGGCTGGAGACACCTCTGCTTCAGGAAACATTTTAACTCGCCCACAAACCACAGTCCGGTGTCGCTGTGTTGCTCTCCTAGCATACTGAGAAGAGGAAGAAAGAAAGAAACAAAGTCGTTGGCTCGGGTTTGCTCCGCAGCGGTAGCCAGGTAAGACAGAACCGAAACAGTAGTACCGAGCTTTTAATGAATATCAGCTGTCGGTCTGTATTAGCTTTCATCTATTAACCCAGCGCAAGCTGCCAACCCATGTAGCTCGTGCAGTTTTAACAAGATTTACCTCGTGCACGACTGATGCGATGCCCTTTAATCTTTGCCTCATCAACGGTAGCCATGGTTACTCACCATTTCTCCAGAACCAGTACCAGGTCAGACTATGTACGTGCGTTTCTCCAACACCAAATCCCGTATAATATGTGTGCAATGTAAGGTTCAATTGTTTATTATTAAAACTACATAGCTTTTGAAATATGTTTTGGTATCAAGCCTGAATCAAAAGGCGTAGTTTGTCTTATCGGCATGTAGATATATGCTCTGAAAAATAATTAGTTCGAGTGAAATTGTATTGTAACTTGCTCAATATATATGGTACTGCCCACAAGCGTGTAGGAATAGCATATTACACACATACATACACACACAGGCATATGTTTTCCGACAAAGAGACATTACATTGTTACGATAATACATTTAATTGTGCGACATACTGTTTTCTCTGTGGGGGGTGATAACACGGCAGGATATGTTATAGCTGGAGAGACTGTTCGGGCAATCGATGTGTGACGTGCCTCAATGGCGAGACGCATGTGGCCGCTGTGTGTTGTTGGTGTCTTCTTACGTCCACTTTATCTGTCTCTATGTCTCTCTCACATACATGAAGACAATATACAGCAGGCTTTTAAATGTGCATGTTCTGGTTTGCAGAGGGCGACGATTGATTATATCCTGCAAAAGTGTGCATGCTCTTGGTGGTTACATGCTTTATTCACAGCAGATTATTATACCGAGGCCTTTCTAATATTTCTAACAATATCTCCAAATGGTTCTTATTGTCTAACTCAGCATATTTACCCAGTCGCAGGCATTATTGAGCTTTTATTACATGATAGTCTAACTAGTGGTAATATTGTTGCTTTCCAAGGTGCTGACAGGGCATTTTTGTAAATTGTAATTTGGGTAATGTCTATTTTTTTATCTCTAATATATTATGCATGCCTCTTAATTCATATCTTGCTCTTGTTGGCTCTGCTGTAACTCAGTGGAATGAATAAAGGTATTCTGATTTGTATGTCAGCCTGTAGTAGGATGCAGTTAAATATCAAAATGATTGTGTTCTTTCAAATAGCATATTCTGTTTAATGTCTCCAGTATGTCTGTCTGATGGCAGATCAGATCTCCACCGGTGTTGCACATTGCATAACAGTCAGGGCTTTCATGGAGCTGCATGTTGGCTGAACCCAGTGGATAGATAAGCTGAAGAGAAGATGATATGTTACGAGTCCCTGTTTGTGTGGTTAAAACAAAGTGGCCCTTCTCTCCTCCCTCTCCGCTGCTGCACTTCGCTGTAGCCTGAATTGATTGCCTCTGTAAGTCATAACAGTTAATGCAGTCTTGGCAGCGGGCAGTGCACATTCCCTATCTGCATTCTCAGTGGAATGACTGCCAAAGTGTAATCGATGCTGCAGGTTTTACTCATTTATTAAAAGTTGTATTTGCATGCAATTTCTGTAGGAGGGTTACTTTCTTTAAGTGAATTCTGACTCTGCATTTTTGCTCTCTCTAGGGAGTAGTCCCACTTAGTGGTTCTGTTTAGTTTGACAAGCTTAGATGATTAAATGATATGGCTGGTGTCATTTTAGAGATTTACTTATTTGGACACTTGGACCCATTGGATCCTATAGAAGGCTCAGAAATGTAGCAACACATACACCAATGTCCAGCTCAAACAGGGGTGCATTTATTGAGGACTATTTTAACCTTTGGTGCCCTAGTGAGTATTCCTTACAGCTGGACAGTGTATGTGGTCCATCTGTCAATATGTATAATATTTTATGGAGCATATTAAAATACAAGAACAGACTTTATCAGCTTGGTTGCTTTTGGAAAGGGTTTACAAATCTTGAATCTATGGAGACACAAACAGATATACCCCACTCCAGTAACAGCACCAATGCATTTTATAATTGATTGTATTTTCATCATATATATGACATATTGGATTCTGTTGCCTATTTTGAAATGTGATATGGCTCTATGCTTGAACACGATATCCAGTTAGAGTCAACATTTAGCTCACTGTTATCTAATTATCTAATATTGATAAGCGTGATCACATAATATAAAAATCTAATAAAAACAGTCTTGCACATTTAAGCTGATACCATGTACAAACATAGTATTAGCAATTCACAGTTTCCAAAGTACACTGTGCTACTGCAGGGGCAGCTTGACTTGTAACCTGCACAGCCAGTGGGTGGGTTAAGTGTCAGGACAGAAAGCAGAGAACAGTTTCATGTTGGAGTGGGCAGAAAAAAGACTCTGTTTATACTGTAGCTGCATGGGCGATTCTCCATATTAACATTCTGCCATTATATGGAGCCAGGCGGCCCCTCAGTCATGAAGGATGTTACATTTCTGCTGTCAACCAGCAATGCCTGTAATGATGTCAATTCAGGCCACACACCAAAAGAGTTAGATAACAATAAAAACTCTACAATGCCAGACATATGCTACAGTTTGCTTATGATGAAAAATACAATATTTAGTGTAATCTTACAAAACAACATATCGCACCACAATAGCCTTCTGTTTCTATATTTCAAGTCACTTAAGAATCAAAATACTGTACAAAATAAGGGAATCTACGTTTACACCTCCTTCTGACTCCTGAAACCAGAGGGCTACATGTCTGTGCACTGCATCTGATGTGTATTTACAGTTTATTGGTAGTGGCAGGACTGATAAATTGCCTAATCAATAAGGGAAGTAGTTGGCTTAGCTGTCATCGTTTTTGCTAATGGGTCTCCTAAATGAATCAAAGATGATAAAGCTGGATGGATTCCAAGGAAAGGGAAAAACTCGACTTTAGGCCTGCTTTTTCCCTCTTCTGTTTACTTTTCCCTTGCACACAACACAATTTTGGTTTAAGAAAAGTTTTCAAGAGGGTTATTAATAATCTCTGTGTTAAATGTCCCATGTCATGCTTTTCCGGTTATTACCCGTCCCATTGTGTGTTATGAAGGTTTTTCTGCATGTAAACGGGTCACAAACCCTCAAAGTACACCCTGTAGCGAGTAAAACTCTAACACAGAAAAGACCTGTCTATGCTGCCCCAAAACGCCTCGTTGGAGATTTCTCATTTTCCATTGTTTGCTTCCTGGGTTCAGTGACGTGTGAATACCCAAATCAACAGCAAATGACCGGATTGGCCCAAATGGACCAATCCGCGGAGCACCTCACACACCAGGATCCCTTGGCTAACTAACAGGGAGTCCCCATTGACTTGCATAGAGCTCCCTGAACGCTGGTAATAGACGAGTTGGGATCGCGGAGAAATGCTCTCTGCAGACCCATTCTCACAGCGTTATAAACCTCTTTCTTACTCAATATCAAGCCACACTTATTGTTTTTACTTCGGCTGTGAGTGTTTGTGTGTGCTCAGGATGAGTTTCGCTTGTTCTCTCTGTATCGCCGACCCGGAAACCTGTCCACTCCTCGCAGCAGCGAGCCTCGCAACGTCCCGACCAATCAGAGCACACTGGGCTCACAGGGAGGGGGGGGGCAGGAGCTCCAACAAGCCGTTTAGGACAGAGAGTGAATACACATACTATACAGAGATGCTGTATGAGAAACCAATGTGATTTTGGAAAATTGCACAATTTAAATCTATTCTAGTAGACCTCAACAATGGAATTATGATCAGTAGAAATGGCCCTGCCATGGGACCTTTAAAGATCAGTTTGAAAGCTTTGTTTGGCTGGGTTATGGGACAATAAATGTACACAGTTTATCAAAAGATATATGTGTACAGTTGACCCCCATCGTGTTGCCCTTTTATGGATCAGGTTTTATCCTGAAGAATAAATAATAAGAAAGTCCATATTGGACTCTGGTTCTCTTTCCCATCAAAGGTCAGCACTGTCCGTGTCCAAGTACCGTGAAAACAACCCCTGACATTCAGAAGGATAGGATTATTCTCTGGAACTACATGAAAACAGAGTTCAGGATATGGATATGAAGCTTCTGTTCAGTTTGGTTTGATGGTTTCAGAGTCTCGGACAGTGTTCCCACAGCTCGCAGTGTAACATGTATGCAATCTAGTGCTCTCAAAAACCACAATGGAAACACTATGTAGTCAATTGTAGAGTGTTTATTGTCTGGGTAATAGTGCGTAAGTAAATTAGGTTTCAGACACGCAACGAAAAAACGGAAACTTTGATTTGAATTAAATCTATTATGTCAACAGATTTAGTTGAAAGCAATACTTTTAAGTGAAAAATATTAGGTTCAACTTCATATTATTGCTTTCAACAAAGCTTAAACAGTTATGTGAAATTTGTTGACATAATACATTTAATTAATGTCAACCTTTCAGTTTTTTCAGTGCAGCCTTGAGGTTATTTCCGACTTTCTGACATTTTGAGTTGTTCTGATGTCTTTCAGTTAAGGACTACTCAATATCTCCCTGTATGAGCGTTTATTTATTTTTATCGCTGTTAGTGGGAAACATAAGATGGCCGTACTGCAAAATGTAAAATTCCAGTGATTTCCCCCCCCCTCCTGTCTGTCTGTCACAGAGGAGCTGAAACGCTTCACTGGTTTGATGTACTGTATATATTACACTGTGTTACAGCTCGTTCTCACTCTGCAAGCCTTTCTCTACATATCTTTTGGGATAAGCTACTCTGACTTTACTAACAACTTACAGTGCCTTACTTTGGATTCAAAGCAGTAAAGCCAATCATTGGGAATAATCATAGCACATACATACATTTCCTTTCACGGCATTACTTTAAATTATGATATTGAAACATTGTAATATAGTGAAGTTACTGGAAACTCAATCAAAATATAGAATGTTTTATCAGACGAGCTCAGCGCCTTAATTGAATAGAAGACTAATTGGTCATTTTGTGCAATACTATTGAAATTTGCCAAAGAAAGTGCAACTTAAAGTTGTGAAATGTAGAATTGTACCTATACCTAGGGCTGCAATTTAACATTATTTGCATCTATCAATAATTTACACAATCTACAATAATAGACAGTGAAACTGAGTGTATAGAGCCTAAACTGCTTCCTGCACCATCCAGTCTTTCCTCTGTCTCTGTACTGAAGAGTGGCACAGTCACTAATCCCCTGAGCCTTTCAACTCTCCCATTCTGTTGTTGGAGCTTATTTCATCTTTCAAGGTGATTTAAATGTTGTTTCTATATTTAAAATACTGTAAAGTTGCAGGTGTCTGGACATATTTAAGAAAAGCTGGAGCAGATAACAACATTGTCAAAGCTGAAAATACATTTCAGGTATCATTTTAAATTGCTGCTCTAGCTGTTTAATTATTTTTAATATTTTTCTACCTGTGTTTTTAATTCTTGTTTTTATGCACCACGAAACCAAGTCAAATTCCTCGTACGTAATAAACCTGTTTCTGATTCTGAATATATGCAGTAACCTGCAAATTAGACTTTTAAGGAACATTGGTGCGCACAATATTATAATGATCAACAATGTAGGGAAGGCTTATCCTTCTTTAGCCTTCATTATCTGCCACCCCTGACCTCACTCATTCAATTACAATCTTTTGACAAAGAAGGTATTCTTGAGGTGTTCCAGTCTGGTTTAAAGACAATGTTATAGCACTGAATCTGTACTTTGAAAAGGTCTCGACAATCTCTTATTGTCTCTAGGGATTCCACCATTCTTATGCTTTTTGATCTCACAGCTGCACTCGACACATTAGACCATAGAATCCTCATCTCTCGCCTGGAGCTCTGTGTTGGCATTAAAGGTACTGCTCTGGAGTGGTTCAGGTTTGACTTTTCTGACACAAATTGTTCTGTCATCCTTGATGACTCTGTTATCCATCAGTGCCTCTCCATTGCGGAGTCCCTCAGGGTTCTATTCTTGGGCCAATGCTTTTTCCATTTGAATGCTCCTCTTTCTCAGAAAATACTGCATCTCATTCTGATATTTGGACCCAGTGGTGCAGGTGATCTCCCTCATACCAACCCTTGTTGCCTAGAACCTACACAATCTAATTGTGTAAATAGACAGTAATGTTTTACTAAAAATACTAAGTAATTAGATTGCTTTTAAAATGTTATTGTTCGCCAACAAATTATTAAATGGGCTAGCTTCAACCTTTTTTCTTACCCTTTACGAGAACATTTCAATCAGGTCCGCTGACCAGTTGCTTATGTTTGTTCCAATGGTCAAGGTCAGAGCAATGGTGAGATGGTGGGTGTTTCTCAATGTCGAGTAAAGCTGCTCCAGAGCCACTATTTCAAGCATACTATGTCATCGAGTGCCGCCGAAGGACTGTTCCAATGTCCAGCATACTTGGAATTCTACCGAGCCCGGCGTACTTCGTAGCGAGACATTTCGAGGCTGCACATGTGTAGACTCCGCGGTCTTAAAATCCCCACAATGCTTTGCGCACGGACCAATTTCACAAAATCTGTGGCGGAAAATGAAAGGCGGGGCCTCTCATATGACGCACACCTGCACACTTGCTTGCCTGTTCCACTCTTAGTTTTCCGAATGCCAGGAAGTATTCTTACCTCGCTTCTGAAGCAAGTGACTCGGAAGACATGTGGCACCAAGCAAGCGTACTCGACATTGAGAAACACCCAGTGTCTTAGTATTTGGGAACCATGCCTTTAAACACATCTTCACTTTAGTATTTCCTTTTAGGTTTTGTTTGTTTATTGTGTTGTGTCTTTGTACAGCACATCGGTCAATCGTTGTTGTTTTTTAATATACTTTATAAATACATTTGAATTGGATATAGATAGTGGAAGCAACTATTTACAGGTCTTTTAGGAAATCCATAAAAGAAACACTCACATTTTTAGTGTACTATTTTTCTGAAAAAGAGCTGGTTTTGTGTGTATTGATACATTTGTAGCTGTTTAGTGTCTTCCAGTGATATTGAATTCTCTTTCCAGTGTTTTATCCTAAGAGACACATGACTTGTGCCCGCCCCCAGTGAAACCAATCCTCCTGTGATCTTCATACACAAATTCCTCAGTCTAATTTGAGAAGTGACACACTTTCTCCCACCCAGTCTAAGGCCCCTCTACTCAATCTCCCCCTCTGCCTTCCACTCTTATTTCCTCACCCCCTGGGATTCCTCCTCTTTCTACCCCCATCTTTTTTGTCTTCATCTATTCTTTTCTCTTTTCTCAGGGACCACCTTCAAAAGTTATCCCAGGTTAAAGTTGCGTTAGTACATTAGTGATTTTAAAGGAATAGTTCAAGATTTTAAGAAACACATTAAAATATTATAATATTTGCTTTTTTCAGCTTTGACAAAAAGTGTTGTCTATGGTATGCTCACTACAGAGGACACTTATGATTTATTTTTAAAAACCAATGCTATTGAGTGTTAGTTAGAGTCATTTAGTGATATGTGGTTAGCTTAGCTTAGCATATTCTTTTTTGGAAGCAAGGGGAAACAGACTAGGGGTGTTTCTCAATGTCGAGTACGCTTGCTTGGTAGCACATGTCTTCCGAGTCACTTGCTTCAGAAGCGAGGCAAGAATACTTCCTGGCATTCGGAAAACAAAGAGTGGAACAGGCGAGCAAGTGTGCAGGTGTGCGTCATATGAGAGGCCCCGCCTTACATTTTCCGCCACAGATTTGGGGAAATTGGTCCGTGCGCAAAGCATTGTGGGGATTTTAAGACCGCGGAGTCTACACATGTGCAGCCTCGAAATTTCTCGCCACGAAGTACGCCGGGCTCGGTAGAATTCCAAGTATGCTGGACATTGGAACAGTCCTTCAGCGGCACTCGATGACGTAGTATGCTTGAAATAGTGGCTCTGGAGCAGCTTTACTCGACATTGAGAAACACCCTAGGTGTAGGTTGGTGCTAGGTGTAATCAAATCAAATCAAGTTTTATTTATAAAGCACATTTAAAAGCGATTTTTGGTCGAGCCAAAGTGCTGTACATGTAATAAAAACACATTACTACAATCACAATAAAAGACAATAAATTACAACAGATATAAAAAATAAAAACACAAGGAAAAGTCAGGAGTCGTGCTCCGCTCTAACTAGAAGGCCAGAGAGAAGAAGTGTGTTTTTAGTGTAGCTGCTGCTGTAGCACTACACCTGTAGCACTACACCTACCAACATCTCTAAAGCTTATGTTGCTTGTTTTGCACCGGCAGCTAAATACACTTTTGTGCTTTTTCAATCAATAGTCCCAACCCTTAAATTGTATTTATTTATTTGCAAACCTGTTATCAAAAAATTGCATTTGCAGAGACAGAGCAACTTTAGCATTCATGTCTGTCTATCTGCTAAGTGTGTAATGATTCTCAAAATCCACAGTTTGGTTTAATTGAGTTTGGTGGTGGATATGATCAAGGCATTGTTACTGTTACTGTAAAAACAGCTGCCTGCTGCTTTTGCTTCTGTTGCTGGAAATAAGGTTGATGAGAGTGGAGTTAGCTGGCTGTAAAACAATAATACATGAATTTAAAGAGACCACAAAGTAGAGCCATTTTTTGTGCAAAAGTGGGGACAAAGCAAATCAGATTCCTAAACTGAAACTCTTTATACCAGTTAAAACCCATTCATAAAATAGGTTTGAGCATCACATAATCATATAGCCTTCGATGATATATCAACTTAGCTAGTTATGGCATGTAATCCAAGCTTGAGGTACTGCTCAGTATTCAATGTTAACATCTGTATCCACCCACCTTCAAATGTCTCACTATTTGGCATACATCTTCTCATTTTAAATAAACCTCCGTGCAGTTTTCATGTAGGAGGACTGAGCATCTGTCAAATCAAGGTATACTGTATATATTTTAACTTTGATTTAAACATTTAAACAGAGTATGAACAAGCCTTCCACTGGCTCCTCACCAGTTCCATCCTCTCCTCTCCTTTCATCTCCTCTCGTTTTCCAGCATCCTTTTTCTTTACTTCCCAGCAGCCTCACTCTCCCTCCTCTCTTTCACCTTCTCACCGTTGTTCCCGCCACGCAGCTGTCACTGCTATAAATAATTACGATGCGTACACACACACATACACCCTTCCATGAAAAACATCTTTCCTTCTTCCATGCATTCCCTCCCCCTTCCCTCTATCCTACATGAGATCCTCCCTTGAGTTGTTTATGTCTTACAACTAGAATTGAAAACAGTGTGTTGGAACATCGCTGGGTCCGAGTTCAATCTTTGATTTTCATTTGTTCCACTGTTATGTTTTTTGATACTTCCAGAACCTACAGGGCTCAGCAGTTGGCTCATTTCCCTCCTGTAGTGAAATACATACGACGGCAGCCCCTCGTGTTGCCCACAGCTGAATTCTGCTTTACTGAGCCGGTGCAAAAGGGCATCTGAGTCCATATTCCCAGACCTTTAAGTGTGTCCAGTGCTACAGACGTGTCTCCACGCATCATAGTTTGAATAAGCAGCTTAATTGGCCAAAAAATGTGTGAGAGAAATTGGTTTGTATTATGTTTCATAACGTTTTGTAGTAGTAGTTGTTTATTTGCTGCCCACATACAAGAAACAACATTGTGTAAATGGATGGAAAACGAGACGATTGCATTCAAATGAAAAAGTCAAATGAAATGAAACTGTAATTTACTCATCAACATCACAGATTAAATGTGAAATAGAAATTGGTGCATGTGTGTTGTGGAGTAACAGAGGACAGAGGAAAAAAGTGAAGTAGCGCTGTTGTTATTGTAATGTCTCCAGCTGGAGCTGCACTGTTAGTACTGGCTGAAGCATGTACAGTATCCTCTGTACGCAGGTCTTTTCCAATGAAACAGACTTATGGAGTGAGTTCAATTGTTGGCATAACCACTGGTAGCTGGAACTTGGTTGTAAAGTGCTGTAATATGTGTTGGCTTGTTGACTAGTACCAGACTTTGCCTCTAATCTGCTCGTCTCTTGGTGATTGGATTCAATATACACAACATTCATACATTTCATCTTGCAATGATAAATATTAGTTTATTAAATTCGAGACGCAGATGAACTACAAAATAGAAAAGTGTGTTTGCTGTGCAATATTCGTGTTAATACAGAGGTCAAATATAATTAACAATCCTTTCGAACTGCAGGAATCCGTTTTTTAGACTCTATTCAATGTAACCAGACTCCCATAAAAAAAACTGTAATTATACCTTGAAGAACACTAAAGAAAATGGGTTAGTTTGTTTGTCGTTTGTTTCATTGTGTATCTTTTGTTTGGGTTCACCAACAATATTCCTAAAGAGGCCCTATTTAGCTTTTTTGGGTGTTCCCTTTCCTGTAGTGTGTTATAGGTTGTTTGTATGTAGATGGTCTCAAAGTCTACGATCTCAAAGTTTCCTCCAGAGGGAGTTTCTCTCCAACACACTCACGTAACTCATGATTCTGCCATTGCTTTTAAATGTGCAACAATGCTTGGAGACAGTTGTCTCCCCACCTGTCAGGTTGGAGGCTCTTGTTTATGTTTTGCAACGTATGGTCGTCATAGTGACAGGATTAGCTTGGAGGTGCTGTAAGGGATAGGGGGCAGCTGTGTGTGTGTTTGTGTGTATATCGATACTATTTCTGAACACGCTCCCTCCCGGTTGTATAGAGAATCTATTTTGGTGATGTTACCTTTCTCTGTCCCTCACACACACATTTACACAAACAGGCTGGTAATATTATCAATGGACTTCCAACATGTTTTCCATCATGGACAGTGTGAGTCAAAGTTGATTCCCTATGTCTTTTTTAAATTACACAGATTATTTTTAAATCAGGCCTGGCCACATCATATTGTCCTATTTAAACAAATGTATCCCAATATTAACAATACTTCAAGTCCAAAGTATAAATATCCCCAAATATCCCGCTAATATCTTCACTTTAACATCAAACCATATAGTGGAGATTGCTTTTTTTCAAGCTGTTGATATGACATTTTTTCACTAGGATGCATTCACAAACAAACACATGGTTATTTTCATAGCACACAGATTATTGACTTAGACCCCATAGCTGTATTTATGGGGGTTAGACCTTATGAATTGCATCCATTCCAGACCACCAACAATACCCCCGCCCCCATCCCAGTATCCCCAACTGTTTTCTTAAACCCAGGATCAGTCACAAGTCTGAGTCTTTGAAGTGGAATATAGCTCACGTGTGAAGTCTTTGTAAAATGGTTCAGACTTAGCAACAATACGGCTATTTGTAGAAATGTCGGTACAGATGAGTTGTATTCTCTTGAGTAATTAATGAGGGCATATAGAACCCGCTGTAAGGATTAGTTGAAAGCATAATACTCAACAGCATAGATGTCAGTAGTCATAGATGAGCCCAGGAGGAAACTGGACCCCACGGCTGTTTCTTTAATTACTTTGTATTAGGTGCAAGGACACCGAGCACTGCACTTTCCTCCGGGTTCAACTACCCTCGTAGGCAGTACATTGATTTGTCCTTCAATCTATCATCGTAAACTGAATGTCTTTATTTTGATATAACTGAAGAACAATGTTTTCTTTTTGGTTTAAGTTATTTTGTAATTGTGTTTGTTTTGCGTGAGTAATGGACGTAAATGTTACTAACCTCACTAGTTGGCAACAGAAGCAATCATAAATATCATAAGATATCACTGTGGCTGACAAGTACAACAGCTGTGGCAGAGTTAGCCTGGTTCATCACTGTCAGTGTTTTGTCAATATATTTTAAATAACTAGGTTAGCTACGTTTGCATACTAGCTTACAGCAGATCTGCAATAATATCTGAAGGATTCATGTGATCACATTGTTCATATAAGCCGATAAAACATACATTTTAGGTACGTTTCTAACAAGAGTTGGCCAACTTTATAGTCACGGATTATCACCAAGCACTCCAGTCCAAGCTGTGTGCGTCACTTTTTAGTGTCCCCGTTTCCGTTGTTCCGCAGCGTTTTGGATTTGGATTGTTTTGTACTTAGCGTTTTGCTTATGCAGCGCTTTTAGTAAACATTGCACATGTGTTGTCAAGCTGTGTGAAGATGTTTCTCCATTTCCCTTTGTCTTTTAATATTTGCATAATTTGTGAAACTGCAACGAGTTTCTCCTAATGGAAGTTAGGGCTGCTCAATTCATCGTATTTTAATCGCAATTACGATTTTGGCTTGCAACGATTATGAAAACAAGATAATCGAAATAAAACGATTATTATTATTTTTTCTATTGGTTTTTCAGTTCAATTATACTTAAAGTTCAGGGTGATCAACTGTTAAAAACATACTGTTCACATTTCTTTTCAATAAATGGATGTTTTCAAAGTAAATGGATAATCGTTTTAATAATCGTGATATCAATGATTTCATCCCGGCTTGATAATTGTAATGCTCTGTTCTCCTGCCTCAACAAAACATCAATAAACCGGTTACAACAGGTCCAAAATGCTGCAGCCAGATTGCTCACTCGGTCCAAAAAAACATGCCACATCACTCCGATTCTTTCTGCCCTGCCCTGGCTCCCTGTCAATCTCAGAACCCACTTTAAGGTATTGGTTTACACATATAGAGCTGTCCATGGCCAAGCCCCAGCCTACATCAATGACCTGATCCTCCCTCACAGCACAACCCGGGCCCTGAGGTCCTCTGAGCAAGGCCTCCTAAGGGTGCCCCGAACCAGGCTAAAAACTAAGGGGGACCGTGCATTTGAGGCGGTGGCCCCAAGGCTCTGGAACAAACTCCCCCAGAAAATAAAAACCTCTCCCTCAATAGAGATTTTTAAGGGGCAGTTAAAGACCCACCTCTTCCGACAGGCCTTTGGGGCGTCGGAGGAGGTGAGTTAGTAGCTGTCTTTTATTGGTGTTTTATCGTATGTTTTATCCTATGTATTACCTGCTGTTGTTTTATGCCTTTTTATGCCTTTTATTCTACATTTTAGTTGTACTGTGAATTGTGTACTGTACTGTAAAGCACTTTGTACATTCGTGTTGAGAAGGGTGCTATATAAATAAAGCTTTACTTACTTACTTTACTTACTTATCAATTATTGACCCAAATAATCGAGATTATGATTTTTGCCATAATCGAGCAGCCCTAATGGAAGTGTTTTGGGCCACCGTACATTTTGCTTTATAAAAAACTAAAATCTATCGGCTCCTATTTTAGCTGGAGGGTCGAACAATGTTTAACCTTGTAGATAACATATTCCGGGCTAATTGGTTGTTAAGAACTTCCAACGTTCTATTTCCTTTTTAAACATTTTCCTACAAATTAAATAAATACAAATTAAATTAAGTTAAAAGGTGTTGAAAAAAACAAACAAATCCAATACACCAGCGCATGCCAACGATAACTTTCATAAAGTCTCTTGGAGTTATTAGGTTTCTCATATACTATAAGGAGATTCATGGAAAGTGCCGCTTGAATCCGTCAAACAGCGTGGCATTTACAAGGGTTTTACTCTGAAGCCTTTTTATAGTTCCCTCATGACCACACACCTGTCTCAGGCTTTGTTGTTCAGCACTGGGGGGCTTTTAACACGTCTGCATGCTGAAAGAAAATAACTTTCCCTCCATCACAGTGGAAACTCGGTAATAGAGATTTCAGCGGTTACAGTTGGGTTCCATAACAGATGGAGACAGAGTATTAGTAACAGCAGGACTCTCATTTTAATGATAGACATTTATCCAGGAAACATGGCCTCCAGTTCCAGCAAATGCACTAACAAAAGAACTTTATTTGAAAAGTTATTATGTCCAAAATGTGTGTTAACACTAGCTTTATTGAAGATTAACTCTAGTGTGTACCATACACTGTCAGCAACAGAAGCTTCCCTTTTTCGTGGTGTGAACTTATAACTATAGGAAGTAATGCAATATCATTTGTACATGTCCCACAAAACCCTGAGCCAGGATGTGAAGGGTTTCCTCTAAGGAAGTCGGGTGGCATAATGTAAAGAACGACAAACTAAAAGTCAACATTAACTTG
The DNA here is from genome assembly GCF_902827165.1 of Trematomus bernacchii. Taxonomy (NCBI): domain Eukaryota; kingdom Metazoa; phylum Chordata; class Actinopteri; order Perciformes; family Nototheniidae; genus Trematomus; species Trematomus bernacchii. The sequence goes on along the minus strand of NW_022987787.1, from coordinate 667,207 downwards.
ATTTATCTTACTTTTCTTTCCTAATTTAAAAAGAAATACAGGACCTTCTCTTAGGAGACATCTGTTTGTGTCCACTGTGAAAACCTAAAGTCACCGTTGATATATATTAACTTAGATAACAATAGGATAACAAATGTATTCATTGAACTCAAACCATGATTGTTTCTGAAGCTAGCCCATCACTGCAGGGGCCTGCGGAGGTGCACTAAACGCTTGTGTTATTGGACATTTGTAGAATAACTCATATTGCAGAGAAATCATCAATGATTTAAGATAGATGACAAAGGGTTTTGTACTAGAGGTGTAATAATAGAATAGCCAATGTTTTGAAACACACCCTGTGATGCATATGAATATGACATTTGATATCAAGTAATCCTATCAGTTGTGGTATGTGATAGGGATGGGAACGATTAATTGAATATTCGAATATACATTTGCTTTCAAATTCCCATCCCTAGTATGTGAGCAGTTCAGTGTGAGCAGAACGACGTAGAGAATTGATTTATAGATGAAGATGTGTTCTCAACTGATCAAAGGTACCACTGAGCATACAGCATTAAGGGATGTTGGCTCAATTCTGACAGTTGGACTGGTTTTGTGACAGCCATTTAGTTCTAAAGATCTAAAAACGGGTTCTCATGTCGGGTACATTGAGTTGGATCCATGTCCTGCTTTCAGATGTGAAGGAACATTGTATATTGCATTGTTATAACAGAACCAGCTTGAATCTAAAGCAACACTGACAATCATCTGTGCTGTCGAGCAGCAGGACACTGTCTTGGTGTGGTGTTGAATATTTAATAAGTCTTTTCTGGGAAGCCACCGCCTGCCTACACAGCTACATCGCTACTAACCTGCATCAGGGTGTGTAGACATCCTGAAGAAGTGTGTATAAATAGCTCCCTAAATACAATACATGAAGAATTCCAGCCTCTAGATATTTATTTTCAAATTGATTTAATGGTACACGTATTGTATGTTCGTATTTTTCAATACAATTGGTGATGTATACCTTCCATTTTAGATAAACAGTACAACTGTTAAATTCATTTATTTATTTTTAGTTCATTTTCCATACGGTATTTTTATAACTCAGACCCCTAAGCCGCGTTCACACCGCAGTACTTTTCCCACTTTAGTTCCGATATCGTTCCGAAATGTCGCGTTCACACCAAAAAGAGCCAGAACTAAAATGAGTTCATCAGAACCTTTTCACCACCTTTTCCGTCCCTGCTAGAGAGCAGGTACTTTCGTGGGAGAAAAAGATTCCTATGTCTGATTGGCTGGGCGGAATGCATACCACGCCCCGTAAAACTCCCAAAATGTTTTGTGAAGCCGCCATTTTATTATCCTCGCATTAGCATTATTAGCATTAGCATTAGCCCAGCGCAGAAATGCAGAGAAACTAACTTATGGCAACACAAAAGAAAACATGGGAGCGGTGGAGATGAGGAGGTGTGGGTGTTCTGGCGATTTACTCGGAAGGCTTCAGTAGAAGCTGCTGGGAGTCCCAGCAGCTTCTACTGAAGCCAGTCCCCAACTCCGGGGACTTCCGGCCGGGGACTTCGGGTGGCAGTATACGCCGTGAAGTTGTTTGCGGCCTGCCAGTAAACCCAAAGCAGAAGAAGAAGAAGTGAACTAAAGAGTTCTCATAAACCTTTGTGGGAAAAGTACTGCGGTGTGAAAGCGCCTATAGACTCACCTTAAAGTGGACCTATCATGCTATATTTAAATGATATATTGTAGGGCCATACCTATATAAGGTATATTTATGCGTTTCTGTTTTCAAAATACCAAACAGATCATGCATTTTAGCCATGCCTCATTTCGCTCTATGTGCTGTTTGCTGTCTACGGGTCTGATTCTGCTGACCACGCCCCCCTGCAGGAGAGGGGAGACGTGCTCTGATCAGCTGCTGGGCTGTCAGAAGAGGGGGAGAAAAAGAGATCTCCGTCCTCCGTGTTTTATTATATAGAGTCGTTATTCATTTGTTTTAAAGCTCAATAAATAACAAAGAAGACCTTTGACCGGCACTTTTCTAATTTTGTCCGGAAGATTTAAACTTTAACGGACATCTTGACCGGCGAAAGTAACTGAAACTGAAACTCTGCCGCACGGTCCCCTCGTTCCTTGGAAGAGGCGGAGAGGTGGGTGTTTGTCATCTGCTGGTGGACTAACCGGAGAGAATTACAGTGCTTGCCTCGACGGGGAGGGATTGCATTGAATTAAAGCAGCGGGAGCAAACGCTTGCCTCGGGGAGGGAGAAAAAAAGCCACAGCGGAGAATAAACAGAAGGGTAACCATGGTAACTATGGGCGGGGAAGTCTTCTTCGCTGCTTTTGTGGCAGACTACAGCGCCACTTACAGGCCTGGCATATGTACTACAGCGTCTCCAGCGCTTTCGAGCGGCAATGGCCGGCCGTGGCCCAACCCCACATTCCCCTGATAGGTGGAGAGTTGGCCCAATAGCCGTAGCGCCACTTTACTGACGTCAGTAAAGTGTTCAAATCTGGATCAGTTTTTATCAGATCCGTTGCAGCCCCTTTTTTAGAGATTTGGGTATGGAGGAAAATAGAGAGGGTTGTGTTTTCTGACACTTGGTTGTGTTTTCTGACACTTGGTGAGTTCCCTGGAACACCGGGGACGTATAAAAGACGTACAAAAGTGCATTTTGCATGATAGGTCCCCTTTAACATTTGATCCATCTCAGTGACATAAACTTGAGCTTTTAAAAAAATGTGAATAAAATATATTTAATTATTATGATGAATGTGTTCTTTCCAAAATCAAAGGGACATTGTATTTAGTCTTGAACGAAACATTATTATTATTATTTTTAAAACATTAGCACATACCTCATTCACCACATACATTGCTAGATTAGTCAGTAAGACAACAGTAAGAATCTGACAAAAAGCTATTTTTGTGTGGTTTGATTTAGAAAATAGTTTTGTGAAAATAATCCTCTCTAAATCCAGGTTACTGGCTTTTTCTGTACAATTTCAACAACACCTTGTGAACTTCGTTAGCAGTCATTCTTCTTCATTTGACCTAAATGCAAATTCTAAGACATCACTCAAGACACGTGAACACCTGCCAGGGTTTCTTTCAAATATGTGTACGGTGGCGATGCCCCTGCCCATCTGAAATAAGATGCTATAAGCTACAAAAAAAATAAAAATGTAAAAATGTACCAAAACAGATGTCAGGCCCGTAATCACAAAAGCAAAGTTTGATTATATGTGTAGCTTATGAGATGTGTGACCAATATTACATTTCTAAATAAACAATTTTTGGGATTTGAGTTGTGCGCCAGTCTTTGATCTACTTTGCTGACACTTCCTACTTCCTCTGTCCTATCATCTCTTTCCTCATCTGATTCCTCCCTCCCTCTGTTCTCCATCACTCTCCTTTAATCACATTACTCTCTCTCCATCCGTCTGTAGAGCTGAGCCGAAGCAGAGCAGACCCTGCCCTCTCTGATCGGAGAGGGAATCACGACCACAGGTCCAGACGCAAAGACTCTCCTCCATCATGCAGAGCTCCGTGCTTCTCCTTTCCCCGGTCCTCCTCCTGTGTCTCCTCATCCCCATCTGCACCTCCCAGAGCGACGGGGACCTCGTCGTGCAGACACTCAGCGGTCCAGTCCGCGGAACTCGCATACCGGTGCCAGACCGAAACCACGTCACCGCGTTCCTTGGCATCCCCTTTGGTGAGGCGCCAATAGGGAAGCTGCGTTTCCGTCCTGCTGAGCCCAAGCGCTCTTGGACGGATGTGCATGAGGCCAACAACTACCCCAACGCCTGCTTCCAGTATGTGGACATGTCGTACCCCGGCTTCCAAGGCAGCGAGATGTGGAACCCCAACAGAGAGATGAACGAGGACTGCCTGTACCTGAACGTCTGGGTGCCGTCCTCACCAAGACCTCACAACCTCACCGTCATGGTGTGGATCTACGGCGGAGGTACTGGGTCACGACTCTGACAGAAGGAGATAAGATATAAATTGGTTAGACATTACTCATTGGGTCAGCAGGGCCTCAGGCTGTGCCTTGTTGTAAAGAGGAGAGCATCAAATATAGCCAATTACATTTCTTTATTAGGATCTGCTTGATATGTGTTCACTCATCAACTCTTTGTAAGTAGACGATCTGAAACTCCATGCCGAGAACACATTGGATTCAGTTAAGTTACAGTACCTGTTTAGTAAGTGTTTAACCCAAATAGACAAGGGCATCTAGCAATGAATTGGATATAATACAGTAAGTTAAATCTGACAAAAAAAAGGCTGAGATTATGCAACTAAGACTATTAGTATCATTTCTGCTAGTCTAATACCTTTTCAACTGTTTCCATATAGATATAAAGATAAAAGTTCCTCTAGACCAGGGGTGTCAAACTCAAGGTCCGGGGGCCAAATCCGGCCCGCGACTTCATTTTATGTGGCTCGCAAGAGCTTGCAAAGAATCGAATACGTTTATTATACGGTTACATGCCACTTTACAGAAGCACGTTGCCCATAAACTACATATCCCATAATGCATCTCGTTTTGTGACATGCGCACTAAAGAGACCTGCACTAGACATTAAACATCGTAAACTTTATTCATTATTATATCAATACTTTTTTTAACAGCAAAACGTTTAACTGTTTGTTTGAGATGAAGTGATACAATGGGTTACTATACTGTGATATTTAACATTTCCAGGGTTCTACAGTGGTGCTTCCTCTCTGGACGTGTATGATGGCCGTTACCTAGCTCACAGTGAGACGGTCATTGTGGTTTCCATGAACTACCGTATCGGTGCCTTCGGCTTCCTCGCTCTGCACGGCTCCCCTGAGGCTCCTGGCAACGTGGGTCTGCTGGACCAGAGGCTGGCCCTGCAGTGGGTACAAGATAACATCCATTCATTTGGTGGAAACCCCAAACAGGTTAGTTTCTCTCTTTTTTTCTTGTCTATATATTAAGGTGCGATCTCGTTTTGCTCCTGGTTTCTAAATTGCTGGTTTTTTTTACCAAACAGGTGACCATCTTTGGTGAGAGTGCAGGAGGTGCTTCAGTAGGATTCCACCTTTTGTCTCCAGACAGCCGGCCTACCTTCACCAGGGCCATCCTCCAGAGCGGGGTCCCAAACTCCCCCTGGGCCTCGGTGAGCCCCGCAGAGGCCCGCAGACGGGCCACGCTGCTGGCCAAACTGGTTGGCTGCAATGGAGGCAACGACACAGAGCTGGTGGACTGTCTGCGCGGTAGATCCCCACAGGAGCTCATCGACCAGGAGTGGCAGGTAATGCAGACAGTCAGAAAACAGTGTTTGAGATTCACTTCATTCCCTTTCATACACACACATCAGGTCCAAATAAACTTGAGCAACAAATGTGGATTGATTAGCCGTTGAGGGATGTTTGAGGGATGTGTAAAAACTTCAGTGAGTTGTTTTAGGAAATGATCAACAAGATGAAACTAGATTAATAGATGAAAGTAATTTGTAATTGCGATTAAGATATGTATTATAACTAGTACCATTTCTTGACACTGTTTATAAATAAACCAGACAGGATTCAAGAACCATCATTACATTGATGCAAATCATATAAACATCAAATATTGCCATAAATCCATCCTGCTCGAACACAACTAAATATACACCGTCACAGTTTGGCAAAATCTAAACTTGCATTTTTATTTTCTCTAGTATATATTGTCCGATTCAGTATATTGGAGGAATCAAGTGTTTCCCAATAATCACCTAGGCAGCATGCCTTAAAAACTATAATATAATTCTATCTATAAAAACGTTTTTACTCTTCAGAACTGGTTGATCGGCTTGCCCTTGCGGAACGCATTTCCTCTATGCCAGTGATGTCATTTGAACTCTGCTATTTCTGTCTTGTCTTCATTTGATTATTTCCCGCTTGACCTTGGAGGGATGGTTACGTATGGAGTGTACCACTGCACCTTCCATATAGGTAGTCTATTGACAATCTTTAGGACTGTATAACCCCTAATCAGATAGGCTGTTCCAACATAAAGTGGGCTCTGGCTAACAGGTACAATTTATTTTCCCCACATTGCTGGACCACCAGCCATGTGGTTTTGCCATAATGGCCGAAATGCCAGCCCGACCCTGCAGCAATGTATCATATAATGTGGACATAACAATTATTGTTATGTCCATGTTTGTGTCTTAAGCCTGTAAGATATAGGAGATGACATTCCCATCTCAGACAACAACAAAACAAAAACAGAAGAAATAAAGATACAGTCAGTAGGTTCACTTCAACATTTCACAAACAAAAATAGGTTGACAACCAAATACCACCAAAAACACAACATGGCAAGCATATTTATTGTTCCTTTAATCCCACTCTCCGTTAGAGCTCATTATTTCCCATGTCATGGCGTGTTCAGCCAACCTTTGATTTTTGTGGCAATAATTTCTTTCAAAAGACATTTTATTTGTAATCTACTCTTCAAACACCTTCAATTAAGATTACTCCTTGATTGACTTTTAAAAATATGTATTTTAACCAGAAGAATAGTTTTATTTATTAACTGTGTGCGGTCTTCATCTAAAAGCGCAAATACAATATTAAAGGGTGTAAATGTAAATTCAATATTTGCCGCCAAATTATTTGCAAAACATTTTGATTTGAGTGGAAACATTTTCATCATTAAGACTTCTTTTTATTTGAACCTCTTTTCCTTTCTCTTTCTCGATCCTCCTTAGCAACGGTCATTACAGTCCTTGACAGCGGTCTGTTCTACTGGATTTACAACGTGTCACATGTTCTGAATTGACCAATCAGAACTTTATTTAGCCTCCGTATTGTTTATGGTTGAATGTGGGCCGCGAAAACATTTTAGATTCTTAAGTGGGCCCTGAGTTGAAAAAGGTTGGGAACCGCTGGTGTAAGACACAAGTGAATGATAATGCTGGCCTGGATGCAGGGGCCTTCTGGGAGTTACTAGATCAATCTTGTGAAGCTCAGATCAATTCAGTGCTCCGTATTTCATCCTTTCTGAGCAGGTCCTGCCGTGGCCCAGTCTCTTCCGGTTTTCATTTGTCCCTGTTGTGGACGGAGAGGTCCTGCCCGACACTCCCGAGGCCATGCTCAGCTCAGGCAACATTAAAGACACTCAGGTCCTGCTCGGGGTCAACCAGGACGAGGGCTCCTACTTCCTGCTGTACGGAGCGCCCGGCTTCAGCAAGGACAACGAGAGCCTCATCTCCAGGGAGGAATTTGTGGCAGGTGAAGTCACTCAGCTGTAATGGATGGATAGAGAATATTGTAGAAGGATTGTTCAACTGTTTATATGATTGATGAATTTAATAGTTCTCTTTTACTGTGACTAATCCAGAGGTGGGAAAAGTACTCAGATCTTGTACTTGAGTAAAAGTAGAAGGAATACTCTGTTACAAGTAAAAGTCCTGCATTCAAAATGTTACTCAATTAAAAGTACAAAAGTATAAGCATCAAGATATACTTAAAGTACTCATTGTGCAGATTGGTCCATTTCAGAATAATGATATGTGTTGATTATAATTATTGATCATTAAAGTGTTATCAAAGCTGGTAAAGGTGCAGCTAGTTTGAATGACTTTGAGTGAAGTGTACACCATTTACCTCTGAATGGTAGTGGACTAGAAGTACAAAGTAGCAAAGATTTGAAATACTCAAGTAAAGTACAAGTATCTCAAAATTGTACTTAAGAACAGTACTTAAATGTACTTTACACCATTGGACGAATCGGAGAGATTTGCAGAAAATCCACACGTTCAATTTCAAGCTTTCTGTACATCACCCCACATCACAGCTTTTTTACAACAACAAAAAATGCACCTAAAGAGTGAAAAACCTAACAAAAACGTTACTGTGCCAGGTGTGAAGATCAGCGTGCCACATGCTAACGACATTGGCCTGGAGTCGGTGGTGCTGCAGTATACGGACTGGATGGATGAGAATAACGGGTTGAAGAACCGGGAAGCCTTGGACGACATCGTGGGGGACCAAAACGTCATCTGCCCGCTGGCACACTTCGCTCGCTCCTACGCCCAGCACAACGCCCTGAAGTCTAACATGGGAGGAAACCCACAAGGTAAGATATACGAGGGTGGTCCAGTTTGGCCCTCTTTTCCTCATAAAGCCAGAACTAATCAGGCAGGCTGTAATTCATCTGAAACCTACAACATTTGCATCATGTCTGAGATCCTGGGACAATAACTCTGATACCGCACATGCCTTAAGATTTACAGTTAACAATAAAACAATATTGTATAAAGAATTCACTCTGCAGAGGAAGATTGAAATGGGAATTTTGCTGTATTGTATCAGCCTTCTATATAAGTGGCTTTTGGAATTTTCTATTTTTCAAAGGGCTTATATTGTCCTAATAGCTTATCGTTTTATATAATCCGGAACCAAGGAATGAAGAAATACCAAACTAAAATGTCTAATTTTCTATATTTTTTTCTTCTCCAAACAATTGATCATATATCTAGATAATAAGATATATTATAATCATCTATCTCTGCAGTTACAGTAACAAATGCATTGTTTAGACAAAACAACTGCAATAACTTCATATGTTTATTCTTTTTGCTCTAAAACTCAAAATAAACCCCTTAATTTATTAAAGGGGACCTATCATGCAAAATGCACTTTTGTACGTCTTTTATACATGAATATGTGTGCCCGGTGTTCCAGGGAACTCACCAAGTGTCAGAAAACACAACCCTCTCTATTTTCCTCCATACCCAAATCTCTAAAAAAGGGGCTGCAACGGATCTGATAAAAACTGATCCAGATTTGAACACTGTCCTGACGTCAGGACTGTGGCGCTACGGCTATTGGGCCAACTCTCCACCTATCAGGGGAATGTGGGGTTGGGCCACGGCCGGCCATTGCCGCTCGAAAGCGCTGGAGATGCTGTAGTACATATGCCAGGCCTGTAAGTGGCGCTGTAGTCTGCCACAAAAGCAGCGAAGAAGATTTCCGCCCATAGTTACCATGGTTACCCTTCTGTTTATTCTCCGCTGTGGCTTTTTTTCTCCCTCCCCGAGGCAAGCGTTTGCTCCCGCTGCTTTAATTCAATGCAATCCCTCCCCGTCGAGGCAAGCACTGTAATTCTCTCCGGTTAGTCCACCAGCAGATGACAAACACCCACCTCTCCGCCTCTTCCAAGGAACGAGGGGACCGTGCGGCAGAGTTTCAGTTTCAGTTACTTTCGCCGGTCAAGTTGTCCGTTAAAGTTTAAATCTTCCGGACAAAATTAGAAAAGTGCCGGTCAAAGGTCTTCTTTGTTATTTATTGAGCTTTAAAACAAATGAATAACGACTCTATATAATAAAACACGGAGGACGGAGATCTCTTTTTCTCCCCCTCTTCTGACAGCCCAGCAGCTGATCAGAGCACGTCTCCCCTCTCCTGCAGGGGGGCGTGGTCAGCAGAATCAGACCCGTAGACAGCAAACAGCACAGAGAGCGAAATGAGGCATGGCTAAAATGCATGATCTGTTTGGTATTTTGAAAACAGAGACGTATAAATATACCTTATATAGGTATGGCCCTACAATATATCATTTAAATATAGCATGATAGGTCCACTTTAAGTTAGATGAAAACTGCCAATATATGTTCTCTTCAAAGCCACCAGACCATATTTAATGAAACAGTCATTTTTCTTTGCTGATCATTTCATAATACACTTTATTCAAACTCGACAGAAACCAAATAAATCTATTCAAAACCGTCTTTGTTGGCCTTCCCTCTGTTCCAACAATCACCACATCTTGTTTGAGTGTTTAAAATAGATAGAACAGATATCAAAAGATCCAATACAATAATGTTTTACCAGCATCTGCAGAATGTGTTGGTATCACACCATTTCTATAGGGTCAAACTAACCAATGGTCCTCTTCTCCTCCTGCTCCTGCTCTAAAGGCCTCTACCTCTACCTGTTCGACCACCGGGCGTCCAACCTGGCGTGGCCCGAGTGGATGGGAGTGATCCACGGCTACGAGATCGAGTTTGTGTTCGGGCTGCCCCTGGAGAAGAGACTCAACTACACCCTGGAGGAGGAGAAACTGAGCCAGCGCATCATGAGATACTGGGCCAACTTTGCACGAACTGGGTGAGGCCTCACAGACTGGAGAATGAATGTACTTATCAACTGTAATGAGCAGCAGAGAGAGAGGGGGACACCAGAGAGGACAGACCAGTCCATCTTGATTAGGTTGCTTAGCTACAGGGTGGATGAGGTGGTCAGTTATAGATCACAAGTCACTCAGTCTTGCTACTGCAAAGCAAACCTCCATCTCTGTGGTTGAAGTCGAATGATAGATACTTCCGGGGAATCCCGAGGTCTGTCCAGCTGTGACGCCATTGGATTTGTTTGGTCTGCCATTTTGATCCAGATTCAAATACACCCCCAAATAAATTGGATGGATTTAAATTTGGCAAAGATCAAAGTCTTTGCCAAGTCTAGTGATGTTGCTCACTTTTCCATGTTTCCTTGGTTAGCTCCACCAGCACTTAAAATGTTCTACTCGTGCAGGGAAATATATCAGCATCAGATTGATTGGCACAAAACAGACATTCATGGTCCCCAGAGGATGAAGCCCACATTGGTAACGCTTTGACTTTGCATCGAGCACACAAATGATGTCAAAAACATTATTAGAACAATATTTTACTATATTAAAATACATCAAAAATACATTCCCCTCAGAGCCAGATGTCCTTTGAGTTTTTCGGATTTATTAGAGATGATAAGCTGCTTAAAATCACCATTGTCATTTGAACATCTTAGCATTTGATTAGCATTTAGCACAGAGGAGCGCTTGGCCTAAGCACACAGCATAACACTCACAGCTAGAGGTCTCCTAACAGCTAGATGTTAGGGAGAGGCAAGGTGGACCTTTAAAGGGTAAACCTCTTCCGCTGAGGCCAGATATATCCTGACATTTAGATCAGAAATAATTAGCAAGTACATGCTTTTCATTCATTAAAACAACCCCACATTGTCCATATCAAAATGATGGTTCTGCCCTGCCATTACTGTAAATACATTACTTCTGTCTCTACACAACTGGAGAATTATTTATGATTCTAATCAAATTATGTCTGGACTTTTTTTTTTCTGTCTGAGCAAGTGAGTAATAGCCCTGCGGCAGAAACGGCAGAATGCTGATGCAAAGCTTTTGATTAAACTGCCACGTACTGGACTGATTTCCTTCCAGTCAGTCACAGAAAACAGCTTCAGGTTCAGATGTGTTTTCATAACTGCTTGAGAGATGCTTCAATATGTGTATATGTGCATTTCTGTTACTTATACGGATAGTTCGATCGTAAATATTCAAACTGAAAAGAGGTTTACGTGTGACATTGGTAATGTTTCATGTCAACATATAGTTAACTTCCTAATTTCTTAGTTACTATAACCAACTGATTTTTGATTTAGCATTCACCATTAAAACCATTTGAACTAGGTTAGGAAACATCTGTCAAATAAACAGTCATCTCATGCTAACATCACAAGCTAGCATGATTTCAAAAGATACCATTTTAGAAGCATAAAAAACATAAATTATTCAAATGTACTGTATTTTCTAGTACTGACAATGGTTGGCTTTTGAACTAGCTACTTTAGTTTTACCCGAGTGGACCTAAGAAACAAGCAATGAGTGTATTTTTTATTTATATCTATTCTTAATTGTAACTTCCCTCCTTGTCCCTTTACTTTGTCCTGCAGAAATCCCAATGTGAACCATGACGGGATGATGGACAGCAAGAAGCGCTGGCCTCTGTTCACCGTCAGCGAGCAGAAACACGTCGGACTCAACACTGAACCACTGAAGGTCCACAAAGGGCTGAGGAACCAAATGTGCGCCTTTTGGAACCGCTTCCTGCCACGCCTCCTCAACATCACCGGTAAGCACTACTCCTTAGCACTTCTTGTACTTTAAAACATGACGTGTGTACTGAATACAGGTCAACACTAGTCATTATGTTCCCAATGGTACTCCGAAAAGCCAGGTCAAATATGTATGGATGTCAATGAATTTTGGCAAAGATGTTCACCGTCCCCAGGAGATGTTGGTGATCCCCTCACTTTCCACTTTTCAATTTCAGCTCCACCAGCAGTTAAAAGGAAATATATCAGTATGACCCAGATTGATTGGTGCAACATTTGGTACAAACATGCATGGTCCCGAGAGGATGCATCCCACTGACGCTCTGACTTTTTAGCATCGTCTAATTTTTATTTCAGCAATATTATATTCCAACAAGCAAAGAGTAAAAAAAAAGAAGGCTATCGGCTGGTAAAACAAAAAAATTAAATAATAATAACAAAGGCCAGATAAAAAATCAAATGTTTACATCTAGATATGTTTAAGATATGTAAAGAGCTGGACATTCTATTTGGTAAATACAGCATAAATGTAGGCTACATCAATAGACCGTTCAAAGTCAACTTTATTGTCAATCTTCTGTGTGTGTGATACAGACAGGGAGATCTGAATGCTGTTTCTCACCTATCCAGAGGAATACAAATACACAAATATGTGTAACTGTATACAGACCTGTACACTTACTTATATATAAAGTATGTACTCATACATAATGAAACATAGGCACATATTGTATATACATATACACACATTAAGAGAGATACATAAAAAGACACAACTGTCTATATATACAAACAGTTGTTGTCAAGCTAATGTCAAAACTTCCTGACATCTCCTGCAGATCTTTTTCAATAACTGCCTTTTTCTTACAAAAGTACACCACGTGGAGGGTGGTGCTCTTTGACCTGAGGGAACTGTCCCTTTTCATTGGAAGAAAGGGATGGGGGTCATTGGCAGGGAGGTTTGGACTAGAAAAAAATGCATGAAAATCTGCGATGCTTCCCTTTAACACCAACCAAATGAAGGAGCAAGCACCACTGTCTTGAGGTTGGCACCCAAACAAAACACCAATGACAGGCTGTGATTCTGACATGCATAACGAGCAACATGGCTCCACTTTCCTCTGTGTCTCCTCTCTCAGACAACATAGACGAGGCAGAGCGCCAGTGGAAGGTGGAGTTCCACCGCTGGTCCTCCTACATGATGCACTGGAAGAGCCAGTTCGACCACTACAGCAAGCAGGAGCGCTGCACTGACCTCTAAGAGAGAGAGAGAGAGAGAGAGAGAGAGAGAGAGAGAGACGGGGAGGGGGGGGCAGAGAGAACAAGCCGTGGCCATTTCCCTCCATAGCCCCCTCAGTGAAGTCTAACTTCATTCAAACATTTCCTTTTTTTTTCTGTTTCACTCCACACACAAACACACAGGCACTGTTTATCTGTATTTGTATTATTTATACTATTTATTTATGTGTTATTCTTATTTATGTGTGTCTCTGTGGAAGCTAAGAAAGGGCTATGGAGGGAGGTCGTCATCAATAAGGAGGAATATTAGAAATGTCAAAGATGTGTCATTACTGTGTGTGTGTGTGTGTGTGTGTGTGTGTGTGTGTGTGTGTGTGTGTGTGTGTGTGTGTGTGTGTGTGTGTGTGTGTGTGTGTGTGTGTGTGTGTGTGTGTGTGTGTGTGTGTGTGTGTGTGTGTGTGTGTGTGTGTGTGTGTGTGTGTGTGTGTGTGTGTGTGTGTGTGTGTGTGTGTGTGTGTGTGTGTGTGTGTGTGTGTGTGTGTGTGTGTGTGTGTGTGTGTGTCTTTTGTTTTTGAGGATTCCTTCTTTCCGACATATCAGGGTTTTTAGTTTTTTGGACTCAACAACACTGTTTGTTTGTTTCTGTCGAGGCCTTTTTTGTTCATGACTACTATAATGACCGCTATTCCCATTTCCTGCGTGTTCTGCTCCTTGTGTATTTCTCCTGTGGTAAAGCCATAAGCTGGGTATTTAGTGTGAAAACGCTCCATGGACTATAACTGTTTGGTGCCTAATTTATATTTTAGAGAGTTCACCTAAATCCGCTTGACCTTTGACAGACATAATTCATTTTTGATGTTTATGGCACTCTGTCAGCTGTTTAGTACCATACCTGTCACTGTCTTATTTGCATATCAGCATAGATAAACAGAAATTGGGTAGAGGGGGTGGGCGGAGGAACTGGAAACGTCTACTGATAATGTAAAAGTGGGCAAATGTGTTCAAATGGCCCTGAATGGTAACAGCTGCACTCTTGAGTTAAAGTGAGGCATTTCACTTCGGCCACTGTGACCACTGTTAAAGACAATTCATCCATTTGAAAATGTTTTTTTAATGAATTGATATTTAATCTATTCATATTTGCAGCTTTACTCTTACATAAGTACTCCTTTAGACATTTTAGACTCTAATTTGTAAAGAAAATATAATGTAAAGAAATGTCTCCCTTTTTAAAGCCACTATTTAAGCATTTTAAAATGCCTAGCATTAGCATTATTGGGTGGTAGCATTTGGAAATGGCAAAAAACTACCCTTCAACCAAAAAATATATGTAATACTGTAATAATTATCCTTTGTTATACAATCTGTACGAAGAGGATACATTTTGAAATGTGAATCAGTTGCTTTATGAAGGAATCCCTTAAAGTTAACCCTTTAAACATACAGTATAATGTGATGAACTCTAAATGCTTTTGTGTGCGTCTTTCAATCCAAATCTGTTTGGGGGGATGTGATAAGCAGGAGCATGGCTGTAGCTGTGAGGTCACTGAGGTCATGTGACCTCTGTCCTTGTCAAATCTTGTTAACAGCCCTGTTCAGAAACCACTTTTGTTCCACTGCACTGAATTTCTGTGTGTGTGTGTGTGTGTGTGTGTGTGTGTGTGTGTGTGTGTGTGTGTGTGTGTGTGTGTGTGTGTGTGTGTGGTGTGTTGTGTGTGTGTGTGTGTGTGGTGTGTGTGTGTGTGGTGTGTGTGTGTGGTGTGTGTGTGTGTGTGTGTGTGTGTGTGTGTGTGTGTGTGTGTGGTGTGTGTGTGTGTGTGTGTGTGTGTGTGTGTGATGTATTCCAATAACATGTCCCCCTCTCTGTTTGGTACAGTCCTCTCTGTTTTTGTATTCGTTTTACTTTTGATCGTCCCCTCTCTGTTTCTTTACTTCATTCTCTGTTTCCACCAGCTCTCCTCTCCCTCCCTCTCCTCCCTCTCCTCCCTCTCCTCCCTCTCCTCCCTCTCCTCCCGCAGCTGTTCCTCTCCACCACCACCGCCCTGTTGCCCTGCTTTCCGCCTCTCAGTCTTCCTCCCGCTTCATCTTCCTCTCTAATCACCCTCCTGCCTCTCCCACTCTCTTCCTTTCATCCTTCACCCTCTCCACTCATATCCTTCTCCTTCCACCCCATCTAACTTTTCTCCTCTTCCTCATCTCTTTCCTTCCTCATCCATCTCCTTACTCCCCTCCCTACTCGGCCTCGTCCCGGTCCCCTCCCCCATCGCTCTCCTCCGTCCTCCTGCTTTCTCGTTAGTCTAATGGAGGCAGAGTAATTCACTCAGCAGCGGGGTAATGTGACAGAGCGCTTGCTCAGCCTCTGGCCTGCCAGCCAACACTGGATGGATGGATAGATGGAAAATGGAGGTGGAAAGGTACAGAGATGAGGCAAGGAGAAAGGGACAGAGGAGGAGGAGGGGGGGCGGGGTGGATGAGGCAGAAGGAGAGGTGGAGATGTGATGGAAAGATGAAAAGACAGTCAGAAAAATACATCATTGCATAACTCTTCTGCTTCGAAAGAACTGTGTGTGAGTTTCAGCTTACACTGTGTGCCAGTGAAGATGAATTATTCAAACGTAATTAAAAGTTGAAAACCTCACTTACTTAATAATAAACAAAAATATCCTGCTTATATTGCCCATACCACATAATATAACTACATCATTTCAATGTTAGCGATGTTGGAATATAACAACAAACCAACATACAATCTTTTTTTTACCCAAAACCATTGTCTAAAAAAGTATTTTACACACTGGACTTATTTATATAGATTTACTTTCTGTATATTTTTTATTTGTAGAATTCAAATCCGCTAACAGAAATAGACAAAAATGGTTTAGCTGATTTTGAGTCCTGAAACTGGATATGTTATGTGCGTTAATATAATAACTTTAATTCAGTTAGGACTTCAAATGCCCCCCCCCCCCCCCCCCCCCCAGTGAGTGTGTTGTGCATCATGTGTGTGTAAGTGTGTGTGTGTGTGCGTGTGTGCGTGTGTGGTGTCACTACCTGTCTGTCAACCTCTTTGCCATTTTTCTTTATTAACAAGGAGGGAACTGAATCAGCGCTCTGATTGGCTGAATGCTGTCCCAGCAAAGTGTCTCTGTTGGCATGTAAAGCTCCTATTTATGGACCGGAGTAGATTAGTCTAGCTTTAAAAAGAACTAAATATGAATAAAGGATTGTATCTGATGTCTAAAATACCAGTGAAGAATGCATGTGTGACTGGCTGTGTGAGTGACAGCTCCTCTCATCCAATGGGAGACCCCCGCTTAAGCCCTCCTTCCCCTGCCCTCCTATCAGATCCTTGTGCATGTCCTTCCAGTATATCCTTCCAAACTTGGACTGTTATTTTCTGTAAAATTTGTACTTTTGAACAAAACTATTATCAAAGTGACTAATATAACTCTAATGTTAGGTACGTTTAATGTTAGCAATAAATATATCAGTAAAGGAATATATTTGATATTTAAATGCAGTGAAAATATAACGTGATTAAACAACAATGATGATGGATAGAGGTTGTGTTTTAAAAGCAATATTATTCTGACAAAAAATGAGTGCCATAAATCCTTTTTCAGTTTGTTTGACTTGGTTTCAGTCCTCTGCCTCATCGTTGTTTGTTCCAGTCACCAGTACTGTACGTGTTGAAGGCTTCTCTTCCCATGTCTCTGTGTATCATGAATGCTGACTTGGTTAAGCTATAGCAACAGAAATAAAGACACCCTGCTGCTTCTGTCCACACTGAGCTGTTATTGAGTCCAGCATGCACCAACAGCTGTGTCATTTTCTGAAAAAAGGCGAAACAAAACAAATATGTAAATGTATACAGAATCATGGTAATTAAAGATACCATGTCAACATTATGGGACAATTATGGGACTTGCCATGACTATTTTTATTTTTGTCATCAATTATGAACCAGTTTTGTAGACCCCAAGGGACACATGAGAGGAAAAAGAGAAGCTCATGTTTCCAGACATAATGTAAGATTTTCCTTTACTCAGGATGTTGGTTTCATGCTGCCCCCTAGTGCATTTTCTCTGTACCTAGAGCAACTTCGGAATGTTGTATTGTATTAAACCCTGCACTGATTATCGGCTTATCCACATTTCCTAAAAACCCAATTCTCTCCCCACAAAGGCCTCAGATCGATGATTATGTGTTTTTTAGTCGTACACATAAATGACCCCCTCCCCTCTTTACTTATAAGAGTAAAATACTCTTTCCTTCCTTGGTTTATAGCCAATTATACACTTTTAATGTATATAACATATTTCTTAAAGGTAGGTAGATAAGAATGGAGAAACCAGCTTGAGTGCGCTAGAATTTGAAAGTACGCAGCCGAAAGAAATCTGCCTCTTCCTTCAGACTTCCTTACAGAGCCCCTCCTCCAACACACACGAACGCGCACATGACCAATGAGGGCACGAGATAAGTTTGTGCACAGATGGAAGGCTGACAGGCAGGTAGGCCATCCAGTTACTTTAGCCGGGCCGGCTAAAATGATTGGTCGTGCTTTTTACAGTATTACGGCTTCCACAGATGAGATTTTTTAAATGTATTTATTGTCAAATGTGACGGCCCACAAAGCACTTAAGATATTCATTGCTATCGGGATGTTAAGAGCATTCCATGGAATATAACAAAAAGTGTTTCTGAAGTGAATTACCTACCCCACCTTTAAGCTTGAAGTTTTCGATTTCTTTTTTTATCAACAATTTGAAATGGTCCTAAATAGTTTAAGTCTTGTGTTTACTCATATTATTGTCAATTGAATTAATAAATGAATCAAATACCAACATTTTGGACAGCATGTTTAAATGAATAATTCCAATAGGTTACTTTCATGGCAAAAAGGTTAACTTAAAAGTAAGTCTCAAATGTGTGATGTTATCAGGTATAAAGTCTGGAGCTGCTCCAAAGACAGAAAGGATTTTTTCTTTCTACCGGAATGAGCTTTATTCTAGTATCATAAGAAGTAACTGTAACTCCTACTATAATGTTGTTCCTTCTGAAATATAGTAGAAGTATAAAGTTATGTTCATCCTACACTTACTTAGGACTTTATAGAAATACTTTACTTGTTTAAGTAAAATAAGTCCTTACTTTAAACCAGTGTTGGAAGAAGTACTCAAATCCTTTACTTAAGTATAAGTACAGATACTATGGTTTTAATATAATCTATTAGAATAGAATAGAAGTATTACAAGTAAAAGTCCTGTTTTCACAAATGTACCGCAGTAAAAGTACAAAATAATTAGCATCAAAATACACTTAGTACAAACAGTAAAAGTACTCATTCTGCACAATGGCCCATTTCTGGATAATATAAAGTACAGAAGTGTTATCAGCAAAATGCACTTCAAGATCAAAAGTAAAAATACTTTATATGCAGAATGGATATGTTTGTGTATTACATTATTATTGTTTTTATTTTATTCAGTTTGTATACATGTAAAAGCATACAAATATTGTAGTTTGTCGATGTGGACCAAATGTGTACACTTGAAATACTGTGTAGATTAGTAGTACTGTATTGCATTATACCAAATCAGTATATCATGTGTTTTATATGTACAAAGTTACTATGAGTATTAAATAAATGTAGTGGAGTAGAATAGAAAGTAGCATAACATGGAAATACTCAAGTAAAGTACAAATGTCTAAAAAGTACACACCATATGCAAACACTAGGGGGTGGTAGAGTAACTGCTGCACTGCTACTTAAATCTACAAATGCTTAAATCTACAAAAAAAACTAGATGCAAGTCCCAACACCTCTTCAATCACTTAACTAAAGCAATATTACACTATTTAAAAAAATACACATAAAGTGTAAAAGTCCTTTGTTCCGTATACAAGTATGTACAATTTATACATTTAAAAGTCAATTGTATATTTATCATAATGCCAAATGTGTGTTTAGAATATACAACCAGGTGGGCACCAGTGTGGCCTGCATAATGACGTCATTATATAAGGGTTCTAGGTGTGTCGCATTTACCTGCGTGCAAGAACTTGCTGGGGGGGGGGGAACAAAACACTTTGTTTTCTAAATGTCCTCTATGTCTCTCAGGCACAATGCTGCAACATTCAAATCAAATCAAGTTTTATTTATAAAGCACATTTAAAAGCGATTTTTGGTCGAGCCAAAGTGCTGTACATGTAATAAAAACACATTACTACAATCACTATTGACGCACTTTACAGTATTTAACCAAGTGTTTACATAGAGACCTGAGCCGTGAAGACCACCAACTGTCCATTCCTCACATTTGAAAGTGGACAGAATAATGGGAACGGGTGAAACTGGACACCTTCACCTCCACCTCCTCCTCACTGCGTCAAGCTGACAACTGACATCCGGTCCAACCGGAAACACAATGCGAGCGAAAAAATAAAAGCATGGCAGGAGAATAACGGGCACTTCTATGAAATACAAAAAAGTGCTGTCTCAGACTTGGTACATTTACTCAAGAACTGCAATTAAAGGTGGGGTAGGTAATTTTGAGAAACCGGCTCGAGATACACTTTTTGTTATATTCCATGAACATCCCGATAGCAATGAATATAGTGCTTTGACAAAAAATCCATAAAAAAATGTCATCTGTGGAAGCCGTAGTACTGTAAAAAGCACGACCAATCATTTTAGCCGGCCCGGCTAAACTCGACTCCCCTCCTCCTCGACTCCTATCCTCGTGTCTTAGTCCCGCCCACAGGAGATGCGAGCGGAGGAGTCGAGGAGGGGAACCGAGGAGAGAGGAGTGGAAGCAGCAGGCGTTTAGAGAAATGAGAAATCCTCTCCTCTGAGCGGTCATTTTAAAGAGACGTCCATTAATGAAGACAGGAGGCGGCAGTGGTTCAGTCTGTAGGGGATTGGACTTTGGACCGAAGGGTCACCGGTTCACGTCCCGATTGGACCAAAAATACAGAGTGTGGACTGGTACTGGAGAGGAGCCAGTTCACCTCCTGGGCCACTGCCGAAGTGCCCTTGAGCAAGGCACCTAACCCCCAACTGCTCACTGGCGCCGGTGTAGGTACCATATGTGTTTGGCCTACCAGATGTGTTCGGGGTCCGTTACGCTTACCAATGACGTCACGCATTGGCTGTACGGTAACCCAAGAGGACATTTTACACGGTCAAATTCCGAATGTATTGAAACTCCAGACTCAACGTAAGAGCTTGAGCCTCTTCGGGGGGTGCTAACATTTAAACATACACTTCATTCTTTACTTTGTCCGTTATTATATGTAGAAGATATTACTTTTTTCTCCGTCATGTTGTTTCCATAGCAACAACTTCAAAATAAAAGCATCTAAATAGATTTGTGTTCTGCACACCAAAATACGTTATTTGAACACCCCTCTCGATCGATTTACAAGAAAAATTAGTATGGCCCGCCCTAATACACCAACGCAGTTTTTAAAGATATACATTTTTCAACACAGAATAATTTGCCAAATTACACCATATCCAATCATTTTACGAGTCAGAAAATGCTATCTGTTCATTGCAGTTATTGTTTATTGAATTAGATTACCATGAGCTCAACATAATTATGTAGAGTACAAGTCCACAGCCAAGAAAATGTTATTTGCATCTCATTTTATTTATGAATATGGAATTATGGAATTCTAACACTGGAATTTGTTATTATTTACTATAACTTTATTATACTATTCGGGTACAGCCCTACTGTACTATCAGGATACAGCCGTTGTGTATTTTATTATGTGCACTAAATGGTTTTAGAAAAATATCGACTCTTTGTTTGTAGATATCTACTAAACTAAAGCATACAAATAAAGAGAGTAATGTAGGCCTGTTATACTGAGTGATATATATTTTACTGTAGTGCCGAGAGAAGGGAGTCGGAGGCGGTGCATCGAAGGTGCAAAGTTGGCTTTATTAAGCAGCAGAAAACCACATGTTGCCGGCTTGAAGCCCGGGAAGCAAAGAGGAAGAAGCAAGGAGGGCACACAATAAGTACAGTCAACAACATATATGTCCGTGCGGAAACAATACCCCCAACCTGTAGTTCCATGAGTGAATTATGATAAACAGTGATCACTACACAAGCCCCCCCAGAATTCAAACATGGACACAATCCTCGCGACCAGGAGGAAGCACCACAGGGGCCGAGGAGGGTGGGGCCGCAGGCGAGGACCGGGCCATGGAACGGGCCATGGAACGGGCCGTCGGAAGGAGGCCGCAGGAGAGGGCAGGGGCCCAACGAGCCGAACCGTGAGCCGAACCGTGAGCCGCAGTTAGAGGAGAGGCCAGGCAGGGTCCAGAAGTGCGCCACCCACGGGCCGATGAAGGCGTGGGCGACGTCCGAAGATGTTGCAGAGGCGAGGGAAGAGGCCAGACAGGGTCCCGAAGCGCGCCACCCATGGGCCGATGAAAGCATGGGCGATGTACAAAACTGTCGAGGCGAGACAGGGTCAGGAAGTGCGCCACCCAGGCGCCGATGAAAACGTGGGCGACGTCCGAAACCGCCGTCGAGGTGGTGAAAAAGCGAGAGGGTCCACACGAGGCCGACCAGACATGATCGAACCTCCTCTAAGGCACCAAGGAAAAGCTCAAAAAGGTTGTCCTGTCCACGATCAAAAAACAAATGGGCAAAATTGTGAGAGGATCCACACGAGTTCAACCAGATTTGGTCGAACCTCCTCTCCGGCACCACCAAAAAGGGTTAACAGTCAGATGTTAACAGATGGAAGCAGTCAGCCGTTAGCTGCTAGCCGTTAGCTGTCAGTCGTCGTTAGCTGCTAGCCGTTAGCTGTTAGTCGTCGGTAGCTGCTAGCTGTTAGCTGTCGTCGTTAGCTGTGAGCTGTTATGTGTCCCGAAGAAACAGTTCCATGAAAAAGAAGTCTGGCTCTTCCGGGTCACCAGTGTAGTGCCGAGAGAAGGGAGTCGGAGGCGATGCATCGAAGGTGCAAAGTTGGCTTTATTAAGCAGCAGAAAACCACATGTTGCCGGGTCACAGCCCGGGAAGCAAAGAGGAATAAGCAAGGAGGGCACTCAATAAGTACAGTCAACAACATATATGTCCGTGCGGAAACAATACCCCCAACCTGTAGTTCCATGAGTGAATTATGATAAACAGTGATAAACAGTGATCACTACAATACACACTGCTCTGCTTTCTGCATGGACCTCAGAGCTGTTCTCTCTGTAAACATCGCGTCGCGATGAAAGCAGTTAATAAAATAATATCCAGGGGATGCATGCAGAGCTGTCATTGGCTGAAATCAGTCCGTCCGTGCGTCACGACTCTTTGAAACATTACTGTTGCCGGAAATACATCCGCGGAGGAGCCGTGGAGGACCCATCAGTGTATCCTCGATTATAGCTCCTCCAGAGAGCCTCCTCGACGCTCGACGCTCGATCCTCGGTCCTCGATGTGCATTTAGAGAAATGAGATGTCCTTCAACATGGCGCGCTGAAATCCATTTCCGGGTCACTACCGGAGGACCGAGGAGTCGAGGAGGGGGAATTGATGAAATGAGAAGCCTTCATTCATATTTTATTAACTGCTTTCATCGCGACGCGATGTTTACAGTGAGAACAGCTGTGAGGTCCGTGTAGAAAGCAGAACAGTGTGTATAATATATATCACTCAGTATAACAGGCCTACATTACTCTCTTTATTTGTATGCTTTAGTTTAGTAGATATCTACAAACAAAGAGTCGATATTTTTCTACAACCATTTAGTGCTTCACATAATAGAATACACAACGGCTATATCCTGATATATATTATATACTGATATATCCAGTCTCTGATTGTGTTACGTTATTATGAGAGTGCTCTCATACTTGCTTGATTCTGAAATTGTATATATTTATATAAATATATATGTGTGTATATGTCCGCATCTGTAGCCTGTTATTGTCTCATTATACCGCACTGTGAATGAATTAAAAGTAAATATATAAGTCGTCATGAACACATCTGTCCATCAGACAGAGGGCTGTGCCTCCTGTCATCATTAATGGACGTCTCTTTGAAATGACCGCTCAGAGGAGAGGATTTCTCATTTCTCTAAACGCCTTCTGGCCGTTTCTCAATCGCGAGGATGCTGGCTTGGTAGCACAGCCGAGCCGAGCATCTTGCTTCAGAAGCAAGGCAAGAATACTTCCTGGCATTCGGAAAACAAAGAGTGGAACAGGCTAGCAAGTGTGCAGGTGTGCGTCATATGAGAGGCCCCGCCTTACATCTTCCGCCACAGATTTGGGGAAATTGGTCCATGCGCAAAGCATTGTGGGGATTTTAAGGACGCGAAGTCTACCCATGTGCAGCCTCGAAATTTCCCCCAAACCAAGGACGCGGCCTCGGTGGAATTCCAAGTATGTTGGAGATTGGAACAGTCCTTCGGCGGCACTCGATGACGTAGCATCCTTGAAATATTGGCTTGGAAGCCAATATCCTCGCGATTGAGAAACGGCCACAGCTTCCACTCCTCTCTCCTCGGTTCCCCTCCTCGACTCCTCCGCTCGCATCTCCTGTGGGCGGGACTAAGACACGAGGATAGGAGTCGAGGAGGGGAAATTTGAGAATTGAGAAGCATTCATTGTACGTGATAGGCTAAGGGGCGGGACATCTCTAAGCGGTTGACCAATCACAACAGAGCCGGGTCATTCTACAGAAAAGGTGGAAGTACTGTCACTTACTTTTGCAGACACCAAAATACATGACGTTGGCCTAATACTCACATTCATTATATATGTTGAATAAATAGAGATTGTCTTTGCAATGGTACTAAATTAAAAAAATTGAAAAAATGGTTTTATACATAAATTGCAATTTATTTAAAATGCCAAGTTCAAGTAACTGCCTTGTCACTTTGATCATACATGGAAGTGGAGCCTATAGTTTTAATTTAAAGGGGACCTATCATGCAAAATGCACTTTTGTACGTCTTTTATACATGAATATGTGTCCCCGGTGTTCCAGGGAACTCACCAAGTGTCAGAAAACACAACCCTCTCTATTTTCCTCCATACCCAAATCTCTAAAAAAGGGGCTGCAACGGATCTGATAAAAACTGATCCAGATTTGAACACTGTCCTGACGTCAGGACGGTGGCGCTACGGCTATTGGGCCAACTCCACCAATCAGGAGGAGACAGCCACGGCCATTGCCGTTCGAAAGCGCTGGAGACGCTGTAGTACATATGCCAGGCCAGTAGATGATGCTGTTCTCACTGAATCTGCCCAGAGCTAGAAATTGTCAAATTGAGCAAAATGAGGCATGGCTAAAATGCATGATCTGTTTGGTATTTTGAAAAAAAAAAAGTATAAATATGCCTTATATAGGTATGGTCCTACACTATATTATTCAAATATAGCATGGTAGGTCCACTTTAAAAGATTTTTTTTTCAATAAATAAATCTCATTCATATTTACATAACATTACATACATTAAATATAACACTGAAATGGTAAAAAAAAAACGCAAATTATTATTAATAATATCAAATAAATGTCAGTCACCCAAAATTACGTAATTGGTGTTACTGCTACACAAAACGCTTTTATTTTTGAAATAATGTACTGTCTCTGAAGTGCTTCCTGTAACAAGAGATCCTTTGAGGCAGTGCAGTGGACAAAGACATAAGGGAAGTCAGATACTTCTTACTTTGTTTGTTAAATGTGTCATTTTATCTTCAAATGTCTTTCAAGTCTGTCATTAGTGTTACTCATTGCATAGCCCTAGGGGTGAACATTTGAATGGGAAAATGTATTGTATTGAAGAGTTAAACGATTTTGATATTGACTGAAGCCATATTTGGTCTGACACATGGCAGCCATTTGGTTAAAATTGTAGTTTTTTCTCCAAATTGTCACTGGTGTTACCGTCACTGGTGTTACTCTTCTTCCTGGTAACACGTAACACCAGTGACGTTCCTATATAAATAAGCTTTGTATAATGTATACAAATAATAAAAATAATAAAAATACTTTAAAGGTAAGTTTGAGAAACCGGCTCGAGATACACTTTTTGTTATATTCCATGGAATGCTCTTAACATCCCGATAGCAATGAATATCTTAAGTGCTTTGACAAAAAATCCATAACAAAATTTCATCTGTGGAAGCCGTAATACTGTAAAAAGTACGACCAATCATTTTAGCCGGCCCGGCTAAAATAACTAGATGGCCTACCTGCCTGTCAGCCTTCCATCTGTGCACAAACTCATCTCGTGCCCTCATTGGTCATGTGCGCGTTCGTGTGTGTTGGAGGAGGGGCTCTATAAGGAAGTGGCAGATTTTCTCCGGTTGTGTATTTTTTTGTGCCGGTTTCTCAAACTTACCTACCCTACATTTAAGCTCTACTTGTTGTGGATTCATCAAGTTAAGAGTTAGTTATTGCTATTTAACAGGTTTTAGATGTGTTTATAAGGAATATATTTCAGCAGATTTGTATCACCCAGATTCCACCTTTTCTGTAGAATGACTCAGCCGGCCAGCTAACCAATCAGAGCAGACTGGGCTCTGGTTTCAGACAGAGGGTGAAAAGAGGTGCTGCAGCACAGGCAGTATGAGAAAAATAAAGAGCTTTTTGAACATTAAATCATGGAGACATGTAGAGACACTAAATACTGATATGAACCTGATAATGAGCAGAATAGGGCCCCTTTAAGATATCCACAAAAAAAAGTAGTTCAAATTACAGATCATTAACTAGTTACTTTATAAATTCTGATTTTGAGACACAATAAAAACACTTTTACCTTATGATTATTTGGTATAAACCATCAAACATTATATTTCAGTGACTTAAACCACAAGTGCGGTAACAATAAATTAATCGGCGGAAATGTTGCTAAGAAGTTATTTGTTCAAAAATAGTTCACAGAATATTTTCTACTTTTGCGTTAAAATATTTAAATATATTTTTTGTTTTTTCTGCAATTAGTACTTCTACTGCCAATACTTTTAGTACATTTTCCTTATTGTACTTTAATACTTTTACTTAGGTATCACTCCTTGATGCAGTACTTTTACTGGAAATTAACTATTTCTATAGAGTGGTATTAGTACTTTTACTCAAGTTAAGAATCTGAACACTTTTTCCACCACTGTTTATATTGTCCAACCTTGGACAGAGGTTAGCTAGCTGCTTTTGGATGAAGTAAGCTAACCTTCAAACATGCTTTTATTTTGAAGGGACTGACAGGAAATGGAAGACTCGAATTTCCAGTTGCCAACTTTTTCCTCCGTGAAATTCCTGAAGTTTGTGTCTTTTGTTTGTGTGTTTGGACTAAGAATGAGTGGATATCTGCCATTATAATAGGCAAAAAGAGCTCCTAACCGCCGGGACACAGTGTGAGACAGCCGGCAGACTGAGAGCGGGAGATGAGAGCCGCCTTTCGGACATTTTCCAGCTTCTTCTGCAGGGAGTGAGCTCCTGATGGAAGGGACGGGGAGATAACAAGGAGGAGCTGAAGGAGCTAGCAGGCTGTTATGTGGCAAAACTGTCTTCTACTTCTCTGACAAAGACAACTCTTGAGCTGTGTTTATATTCTGTGGTAAGTTACTTTTGACCCATTAATGTCTGGCGTGGAACATTAAAACAGCGCTCAAACACGCTGGTTAGTCTAACGTTGATCTTAGACACGACCGTTAAGTGTTTAGAAACTCATGAGAGTCCAACCCTTTACACAGTCTGTGGTCCAACCACACCAAGAGTGACTTTTTTCACTAACTGTTCAACATTTTAATATGTATCCGTTATGTTCCTGGTTGCATGTTTGAATTTAACGTACTGGATAGACATTTAGTTTGTCTAACAGCAGCTTCTAATGCAATGCAATACAATACATAACTGTCAGTATTGATACACTACTTTTAGAATATGCGTTCCCTACAGGCAGTGGTGGAGAAAGTACTCAGATACTTTACTTCAGTAAAAGTAGAAGTACCACACTTTGTTTCCAGTAAAAGTTCTGCATTCATAATATAACTTAAGACAATTGACTTAAGTATTGCAATCAAAATCAAACGTTGCAAAAGTACTTATTGTGCCTAATGTGCCATTTCAGAATCATATATATTAAATTACTGGATTATCAAGTAATTTAGCAATAATGTGTTAAAGTAGAGCTAATTTTCATTTCATTTATATACTACTGCTGGGTATTTTAACTATATACTATATAGCATGGTATATTTCTTAGTTTATTTACATTTTGTCTAATAATCTGAATCTTTAAAGTAACAAGTTGAACATTTTGTCAAATTATTGTTGTATTACTTGTCTTTCAAATTGTAGTGAAGTAGAAATATAAAGTAGCATAAAATAGTACTTGAGTACATTTACCACATTACACCACTGGATTCAAACCAGTAACAGTACACTAGCTTCTAATGCAATACCTTCAGTGGTGGAAAGTAACTAAGTACATTTACTCAAGGACTGTACTTAAGTATAGTTGTGAGGATCTTGAGTATTTCCATGTAATAATACTACTTTATACTTTTACTCCACGACATTCAGAGGCAGATATTGTACTTTTTACTACATTTATGTAACACTCATAGATACTTTGTACATATAAAACACATGATTTGCCGATATGGTAAAATGCAGTACTATACTGCTAATATACACAGTATTTCAAGTATCTAAATGGCTCCACATTGACAAACTATAATACTAAAATGCTCTTACAGGTTTAAAAAAAGGATAATATATTAAACATAATAATATTTTACTGTGAAAATATCCATTCTGCAACAAGTACTTTTACTTTAGATAATTAAAGTATATTTAGCTGATAATACTACTGTACTATATATTATTCAGAAATAGCTAATTGTGCAGAATGATTACTTGACTTTTGTACATTTTGAAGCGAATACTTTGGTATTTCTACTTGAGTAACATTTTGAAATCAGGACTTTTTCTTGTTTTGGAGTACTTTAAAATCATAGTATTTGTACTTTTCCTTAAGTAAAGGATCCGAGTACTTTTTCCAACACTGCTTCTAATGAAATACAATACATACCTTTCACAACCTTAAGAATATATTGGTTTCCTATAGGCTAAGAGATTTGAATGTTGTGTAAACACGTATAGCAACATCAAATCTTTATCTGAATTAGTCTAAAGAGTCTGAATTTGGATTCAAATAATGAACTGTTTATATAGAAATATGCATATTTTTAAATCTGACGAGACAGAGCTTTCTGTAACTGTTACTTTTAATATTCTGTATTATATGACATGAGCATTATCTTCAATATCGTGATATTACGTAATACAATGATAGTAGAACACAGACTCACTTCTGCCTTTCTGCTGCGTAAACTATTCTACTGAAACACAAGTTGCCTGTTGTATCAAAAATTTGTAACTGAGTCTCTCTTTCAACTGACTCAAAAAATCCTAAGGAGCAGTATGGCAGTTTATCGCAATGTTAAGTAAAAATTACATTGTTATGATGAGGGAAAAATATATATATTATGCAGCCATGAGCATCACTCATTTAAAAAACACTTAATTAAGAATTTTAGATCCTCTCTTGAATGTTTCACAAAATGGAAAAGTGTTTTACAATCCTACCCGATCTACCTAATGTTTTATCAGTTATATCCGTTGAGATTGCTGTTCCACAAATCCATCTATCTGGACTGGAAATAGTCACATCTTGGGAAATCGGTTTTCACACTGGCAGAAATAAAGCTGCTGGAGAAATTCAGATTGGGTATTTGTCTTGGCCCGACGGTAAGGACTTCCAGCAAATTGCTAAGAACTCCAAATTCCCAGAATGAGCATTAGGGCTAGGCAATATGGATTAGAAAACAAATCTACCAAAATGTGTTACAATATAGCTCATTATCGTTATCCAACTTTGTTTGGGTTGACCATTGTTACTTAGACAACATTTTTTATTATTCATAAAAAGTCAACAGAAACAAGAATCGAATGAAAAGTAAAAAGCAGATAATAGAACGGCTAGAAAAGTTTGTTAAATACAGAAAACTGACATCACTTTGATGTAATGCATCCTTCAATACAAGACAAAAACCACATTTATTTGAACATATTGCACATTCTAATACAATATCTTGTATCGGATAACAATACTGATAGTACTTACCCATCCCTAGCTGCAGTCCTGATTGTAGATAGCTTGCAACATCTTGTTTTCCTACATCCACATCATTACAATCATTTAAGACTCTTAGCATTATGCCTCATGTTTCATAGAAAGAGTGCTCTGTAAAGACTTGAACCCGTATACTTGTCTTTAAAGATGGAGGGGGAGAAGGAGAGACAGCGGCAGCAGGGGGAGGAGAAGGAGAGCAACGAGGCGGAGGACGACCGGAGGAGTGATGAAGACGCCGACAATGAGGAAGAGGAGGAGGAGGAGGATTCAGAGTGTGCGGCGATGGTGTGGCAGGAAGGCTACGGCGAGGACAACCTGGGCCTTCCCATCATGCACTGGGAGGCACTGAGCCTGCGCATCGCTGAGCTGGAGAAGCAGGAGGAAGAGAATAAGGAGAAGAGGGCAAAGGTCAGCGGGTGTTATCTGGGAGAGGGGGGGTTTAGTGCTGGGAACTCCCACTTTTATTGAGGGTCATAGAACTCTCCTGGTTCTAGTTAGGACTGATGCAGCCTGTTGTTATGAGAGTTTCTCCTACTTAAGAGGCAACACTCTGGATCAGAATCAGGCTTATTGCCATGAGGGGTTTGTAGAAAAGTATGGAGCTAAATCTGGGCCAGAATGATAGAATATTGTCATTGCTCTTTTACCGTCAGAGTTGTGTGTAGAAAGTGTTGAGCAATATTTCCTACAATTCCTGAAGGCAACATGACTACGTAAGGCCTGTCACTCAAGATTCCAAGCCCCTCTCATTTAAAGCCCGCCCCCACTCAACATCAGGGCCATAAGTCTGAAATTAAAAAATTAAAAAAGGATCTGAATGAAAAAAAAAATACAATTTGATCATGAAAAATCTGAACGAGAAAGAAAGGAGGAATCAAACATCAAAATATAAATAAAAGTGAAATATGATTTTGCTAATCTGAATCAAAATAATACTCAACCTGAAATAACTTTTCAAATACTTATTTTTTTGTTGGAGTTCATCATTTTATTTTTCTAAATTCAGGATCAAGCCTTCTAAATACATTACATCTTTTCCAATGATCAAAACGTTTTGACCCAATTCAGCTCTGCTAAAAAGGAACACATGTAATTACTAATATAAAAACGATTTAAAAAATGATTATAAAAAAGAAAAATTCAAATAAATGTTAACATGAAATACTGAGTTACTCAGACTTGAATTATTATTGAATCCTTTTCCAGAATTGTTTTTATTGGACATGATGCTATTATTAAACAGTCATTCTAAAGAAATGGCAATCACAGAAATAAAAAGACCTCAAAATAAATCCCATTGTCCCCCCCCCACCCCCCTGTAACTCTCCTGTCTTCAGAGTGGAGTTTCTCTGGAGCGAGGCAGAGCTCCGGTCAGCTGGTCGGAGGAGAGAGGGAGGAGGTCAGAGAGCTGGGCGGAGGAGAGAGGGAGGAGGTCAGAGAGCTGGGAGGACGGGGACGACGCCTGCAACAGCCACGTGCTGGCTCTCACCTCCAGGTACACACACACACACACACACACACACACACACACACACACACACACACACACACACACACACACACACACACACACACCTCAACACAGCCGATTACTCATGAGCATTGCATCATGTGTGTGATGTCATTTGGGATTGGTGTGTATCACCTCTTAGCCTGACACCCCCAAAGCTAACTGTAGCGCTTTGGTGCGTGAAGTTGAGAAAGCATAAGAAGAAATCTAAATCTAGTTGAACTGGAATACATTTTCATTTTGAGTGTCTCAATTAACTTTAAAGGACCCATGTCATGGCCATTTCCACTGATCATAATTCCATTGTTGAGGTATACTAAAATAGATTTATACTGTGCAATTTTCCAAACTTACATTGGTTTCTCATACAGCATCTCTGTAAAGTATGTGTATTCAGCAGTATTCACTCTCTCCACTAAACGGCTCGTTGGAGCTCTTGCCCCCCCCTCCCTGTGAGCCTAGTGTGCTCCGATTGGTCAGCTCGGCCACTCTGTTCTGATTAGTCAACCACCAGAGAGGCTCCGCCCATGTTTAACAGTGCTTTTTTCGGCTCGATCTGAGCGGAACATCAGTCTTATAATGGCGTCGGTACAGCCGTATATTTGATACGCTAACTAACCGAACTGTACCTACAACTGTTGTTATAGAAGAGTAAGTTATTTTTACCTGTAATAAACTACTACTGTTTGATGAGAAATCAAATCATGGTTTGCTATATATGAATGATATGTTATAGGAGCAAATAATTCAGGGAAGAAAGGATAGGCCTACTAAGTAAACTTTATTTTTAGAAATGTACAAAATGAACATAAATATACATATATACACGGTATATCATCCATTCCTCCCCGTTGTCGGCATCTTGCCTATCGCAGCCGGGGCTTTTTAGGACGAGGCATCAGTGTGGTAGTCCCGTCCCCGTCATGTATTGTCCGGCAGGATCTGGCTGGACGAAATCAAATGCAAATCACAAAATATTAGAGAAACTTAGTTGTTTTAGATTCGTTAGTAGTAGTTGTGGTAGGAGTGTGGATCTATCTAATCCATCCATCTAATCAACACAGTAAGCTTTCCAGCTAATATGCTAACCTAGCTTTCTTGTTTACCTTGGTAGCAAACACGATATGAACGGTAGCTCGGAGGAACGGCAACTATAATGGAGTGTAATAAAACTACTATGAACAAAAGCTAGTGGTTCATATTAGGCTAGCAATAACGTGTTTATAATTGCAATCTTATACGGGTAGTCTGCTACGTTCGGTCATACATTGTAACTGGCATGAATACATTGTTTTCCGCTAGCATGTATAGCTAGCCTCGTTAGCTATACATGCAGTATGTACATGTACTGTCACAATGTACGGTAAATCACCCGGAGTATACTGTATGAGTATTCCGTGTGTGACTGCAGACATTCTCCTGCCATGACAAACATGTAAGGCCATCTGCTGACATTGTAGTTGATATATTTAATCGCTAGCAACGTCGTTAGCCCAGTAAGCTGGGCTTGTTTAGTGTAATAAAACCACTATGAACTAGCTAGTGATTCATATTAGGCTAGCAAGAACGTGTTTACAATTGCAATCTTATACGGGTAGTCTGCTACATTCATTGTAGCTGGCATAACAAAAATGTTTTCCCGAGCAAACCCATGGCTAGCTCCGTTGGTTAGCTCGGTAGCATACACGCTACGCCAGCTATAATGTAATTACGTTTCGCGACTGACCGTACGATAAATCACCCGGAGTATACTGTCTGAGTATTTCGTGTGTGAATGCAGACATTCTCCTGCTATGAGATGCATGTATGTAAGGCCATCTGCTGATATTAGAGTTGATATATGGAAATGCTAGCAACTTAGTTAGCACAGTTAGCACTGTGTCAATGGCTTAGCAGTCCGACACAGTTTACACATTTAAACAGTCTTCTTTGATAAATACACAAATAACAATGCAAACTTACAGGTTGTGTACCCGAATCTTCCCCTGTTCCAAACGGTCCAAACAAACTAGGAATAGCATCGTCCTTCAGTTTCAAATGCTGTGCATATCCGGCCTCAAACTGGGCAATGTTTTGGAAGCTTTCGTCTGTGAAATGCCGCGCACACAGTAACGTTCTTCGAACCTCTGAAGGAACAGTGTTAAAAAGACATTTCAACCACTGACTTCGTCGTGGTTCTTCCGTCGGTAGGACAAACAGCTCAGATTTCTCCTCACATTTCAGGAAACAGGTCCTTGGCAGTGGCATGACTGGATCGATTGTGAACTGAACCAGAGCTTCCAACAGTAAATGTTAGGCTGGCAGAGGGTGCGGCCAGCGCCGCTGGGTGTGGCCATAGCTCTTCCGGATTGGTCCATTTTGTTCCGGGTACCGCATGACATCATGCGGTACCCGGAAGAATCAAATGGACAATGACGTATCTCCAACGAGGCGTTTTGGGGAGGTATTTTCTGTGTTAGAGTTTTACTCGCTACAGGGTGTACTTTGAGGGTTTTGACTCTGCACACCGTTTACATGCATAAAAACCTTCATAACACACAAGGGGACGGGTAATAACCGGAAAAGCATGACATGGGCCCTTTAATACAGAGCAGATTAGTCGCTCTAAAGTCCCATTTAAATATATAAAAGTCAGTGAAAGTAACATGATATGTTTCTATTGATCTACCTGTTATAAGCAACAATAATCTGCATTTTAAATTCATCGTAATCTATTTTTTATGTGAGGACAAATGGCAACTGAAAAAGTTGAATGAAACAGAACGAGCTACTCTTTCTGTAGTAAGTCACCACTCTGTAGTCTCGCTCGTTGTCCCGCCCACAGCACCATCTGATTGGTGGCAGACTACGAGCAATAGCCAATCAACACTGAGGTCTACTGTGCCAATTGAACAGTACCATTGGGCCTCATGATCAAACAAAGTGTTCCCTCTCTCTTTCTTGGTTGATGCACGACTGAACGATCTTAATGTGCAGTGAAAGAGTTTTCCATGTATTATAATGCTCAGCAAAACATCTTTAAAAATGAGTTATATTTAAAAAAGCTATGCGGTGTTGTAATGCTTTGGCTCCAGTCTTGAAGGGCTGCAATAATGTCTGCAGGCCACCAGATGTAGCTGTGTATGCTGCGTTTGAAACCCCATGGTTTGTATATTTGACACTTCTCCCACTTGTGTTTGTTTCCTGGGGCATGATTGTATCTGCTGTGTATCCTCCAGGCTGCAGACCCAGATGAACCTTCAGCTGTGCTTCATCAACGACAGTGAGAGTGAGGAGGAGGAGGAGAAGGAGAGCGACATCAGTAAGGAGAGCAGCACACGGGTAACTAACGGCAGATCCTCAAACAGAACACAGTGTAGATGAACCTGCTGAGCCTGTGGTTGGTAACCTGTTGCCCCCCCCCCCCCACCCCCCCTGCTGATCCAGAGAGGGACGGTGCAGGTCCAGAAGAATCCTCAGCCTGCTGCCAAGCTGGAGAAACCAAAGTCCAGAGGCTTCCGGAACACTCTGAGGAACCTGAGGGACAGACTGAGAACGGACCACAAGACCCTGGTGAGAGCCAAGACCCTCTTTCATTCTGTCCTTATTTCCTCTCCCTTTCTTCTCGCACCTCTTTTCCTTGATCCCACCTTCACATTGTTTGCCTCTCATTTGCTCTACTCTCCTCCTTTCCCCTGCTTCTATCTCCTCTCTTTCTTCCTTTCATCCTCTCCTCTCCTTTCCCCTCTCCTTTCATTCTCTGCTTCTATCTAGTCTCCTTTTCTCTTTTTATATCCTTTCCTTGATCCTCCCTTCTCATCTTCTACCTGTTCTCTCCTTCCATCCTCTGCTCTCTCCTCTCCTTTTCTACTCTCTCCTCCTCTCCTCTGTCCATTCATCCTCCCTTCCTCCTCATCTCTGTCTCCTCTTTCTGTTCTCTTTGCTCTCATTCTCATCTGGACCTCTCCATTCATCCTTTTTATTATCATCCTCATCTCTTGTTGCCTCCCCTTTCCCCACATCTCCTTCCATCCTCTTCTCTACTCCCCCCGCTCTATTCCGATCCCTCGTTCCTCTCTCATCCCTCTCTCCTCCCTCTCTCCTCCCCCCCCCCCCCCCTTCAGGCTGCAGCTGGTAGTGATCCTGAGGTCCAGAGAAGACATGTGGAGCGCAGTGATTTAGAGAACTTCAGTCTAAAGGACCTGAATGCTCTCTGTACGTCTCTCAGCAAAACCATACAAGGTACACACACACACACACACACACAGTATACACTGACACTAACCCACCCCACAAACATCATCTTTTTTTAAACTGAGTCCTGTATATATCCCTACCTCTCTTAAAATCTGACATATTATATTCAAAGTGGAGAGCGTTGTGCAGATTTAAAAAGAGGTTGTGTGGACACTTATTTCCTCTTGTTGTTTATGTTTGCCCAACCATACACCAAAGCTAATTCCTTCTGTATGCACCTGGCAATAACTCCATGCTGACTCTGAATCTGTGTCTTAATGAAACTGCATTCTAAACGTATGATTCTGCATGTGTCCCGTCAGACCTGAGCTCAGACCTGGTGGGCCGCCTGCAGGCGCGGGACCAGCTGAGGACGGAGCAGGACGCCATGCTGCTGGAGGTCCAGGATCTGACGTCACTGTGAACCCCCCCCCCCCCCCCCCCATCACTCCCAGTCTTTATGTCCCACAAACATTTGTGTGAGAACATTGCTGAGAACCAGACGGTGCCACAGTGGCTCCACAAACATCTCAGTCAGCCCCGCCCCATGTGGGTCTGACCAGCCAATCACTGTGAAGAGTGTCCCTCCCTGAAAGACATTCACTTGCATTCATATGTTATCATCTCCTTTTTTAATTTATAAAGGGATTTATGTCTCACACACCAGAAGTGGTTTAAAACTCCCATGCGACAGAACCAGCTTGGTATGGTCGTCATGGTAACCGTGTCAGAGCCGTATGGTACGGTCATTAGCATCAAAGTGAATGGGACAACACCCTTAAAGGAACAAGCTGCAATATTTCTTGGGAAATATGCTTTTCCTGCTCCGAGTCAGAAAATAAGTTCTAGTTTCATCTCCTCTTCCTCCGCATACGGTCTGATTATTCCGACACTTCTTGAATGCAGCACAGAAGCCCTATCACGCAGAAGTGAAACAACCTTTTGGAGGGTGGGTTCTTCCTTGGCCCCTGCTACACCCTTCCACCATGTTTCTTAAAAATCGGGGCTTTAGTTTTTCTGACATCCAGCTAAAAACATCACCTCCTGGGTGGAGGGACAAATGCAAAGGGAAACATTTCAATAGATTTTGCACATGAAAAATGCACATCCAGTCAGAGCCGTAATTGTACACTGCGCTCTATTTAATTGAACTGTTGTGCACCTGGTCAGCATTGGAGTCTCTCTGATAAATCTTGATGAGAGGCTGTTGTGTTTGACGTTGGATCTTAATTGATATTTTTGTAATTGTTTACAGAGTAACTCAATACATGTGGACAAGGAATGTGGCGATGCAGTTTAGTAACGTCCTCACACAGACACCGATTTTTGCTAGCAGAATGTTTAAAAATAAAGAACCCCCCGAAAGTGTTTGCTTTGATTTTAGAGAAACACATACGATCTGACTCTCCTAGTTGCTATCACGTGTAACTGCAGACTCTGAGTTGTAACATGAGGGGGCTCTTTCATCAACGATAAATGTTTATCTAAAAACTGCAATTCAAAAGGGACTTTTGTTAAGAAGCTGCTAGTTCTGCAAACCGAACAATGTCTTTATTTTGTGTTGTCGTGTTCTCTGAATGTTTTCAGATTTCGTTTTTTTAAGGTGTTTTTAAATCTTTGTGTAGGCTTTTTAAGGGGACTTAATAAAGAACTAAATGTGGTCTAATGTACATCAAATGAAGCACATTTTTAAGTGCTTGTCTTTGGTATGTAAGGTAAGATATTTTAATCTTTTTTTAATCCAATCACCTAGTTTTGGGACGGTCTTGGCACAAGTTTTTGATGTTTTGTTTTGTTGTCGCTGTTAAACTTCCATTAAATACTTTATGTACACACAGCAGCTATCTCATGATGTGCTTCACAAGTGAACATTCACCTTAGCCTAACAGAACAAGAAATATTAACAAAGTAGAAGCTATTTAATTTAAACAAATGTATTATGTTGAATTTGCCATGGGAACAATTATAGGACAGCTAATGTTTACCCCACAAGAAACCAGCAATGTTTTAATATCAGCAGCATTTATTCTGCTTCTATACAAAGCACCAATATTGTGGACCACGTGGCTGGTATTTCAAGTTTCTAAGGGCTATGACGCAGTTAGAATCTGTTGGCCCCCAACAGCTGAGTCAGCGTAGTGTCTGGCTTTAATAGATGTGGGTGGACATCACTCCCTTTCATTATTTTGGAAACAGAAATTCATTTATTTAATTCCAGTCTCATTCTTGTACTCAGTGTTTACATTGTTTTTATGCATGTCAATTTGCTAAAAAATAAGTGTAAAAACCGGATCCTATTAACATTCTTGTTCTATTTTCAAACTAATGTAAAGAAAAACATGAATCCTGTCACCCAGTCTTGTATTAATCTGTGTATTGAGAAATCATTGATTGATTGCACGATCTAATACTGTGTTATTCATTTTGATAGTGGTTCAACTATTTTGTTTACATTTGATCATGGATTGAGCCTTTTAAATAAAGTATTAGTCCATCAGTTTCAGAGAACAACGTGTGTGAGCAGATTCTTTACGCTGAGCAGGTTTATCTGCTTGGGTGTGTGTGTGTCTGTGTATGTGTATGTCACATTGTGGGGACACGTTCCTTTTTGGGGACAGGTCCCCATAATGTAAATCCTTACATTCTGAGAGGAATACTTCATTTAAGGTTAAGTGAGGGTAAGGTATGTGAAATTGAATTTCCTCTAAAGTGATGGAACCACTTTTTGTGTGAGTGTGTACTTGTTTGTGTGTGTTTCTGCTTTTGAGACATGTCAGTGTTATGTTGAAATAAGGATCCAATTAGAGAATGTTTTTGATCATCAAAGATTTTTTAAATATTTACATCTGGCTCTGTGAGTAGATTTTGTATTGTGTTTTTTTCTCATGATAATAATTGAAAATAGATTTTGGCTGCGAATTTGGTTATTTTTTTAATGGGCTACAGTGTATTTTTTTTTTTTTGGGAGGAAAGTTTGGGCAATGGAGTCGCTATTGGTCACTCCAACAAATTTAAAGAGTGTATAATTGAAGATCAGTGTAAGTATACAGTGTGAATACTGAACGCCTACCTAAATGTACATGCATTGGTGATTCCCATTCATCTGTGTCCTCAGGGTGATCAGCCGCGACTGAAAAACATCCAGCTCAGCTCAACAGGTGAGAAGGGACGCACACACACACACACGTCACACACACACACAAAGGTGAAGTGGGGAAGAAGAATTGGATGACACACAGTGAGGGACAGGGGGAGGGACTGCATTACCATAGAAACTGCCTGTACTGTTCAGAGAAGCAGCAGAAAAAGGTGAAAGCTGAAGAGGTCCAACTGTCAAGGTCACAGATCACCAAACCGCTGCCACACTGACCACTGCTCATCAGCTGTTTGAAATAACCAGGAAAAGGTGTTTTGAAGCCGTTGACATACAGTCAAAATCTTTTGGATGTTTTCGTACTTTCCTGTTTTTCCCCCGATTGTCCCCAGGAAAAGGAGCCATATGGAGTGAAAGTCATCGCCGTCTGAGGTAAGCTCTTTGTCCGACAGCAGATTGCAGTGATGCAGGTATTTATGAGTTTGGTGCAGGTCCCTTTACACAAACACTAATGCATCTCTCGAGACACAGGTTATTTTGGGTCCTGAGTGTTTGCTTGAGAAAACTAAAACCATTTTGAAAGATTAGTATAGTTGTAACTAACTTTAATTACGTTACAAACTTGCCTCTGAGCATTTCTTAATGAGATTAAATATATGGATTTAGAGGCAGATGATGCGTCAGGATGGAGAGGGATTTCCCAGAAGCTATTAGCTGCTCCTGGAAAACAACCTCTTTCATTTTGTCATGCAGTCCAGAAAAGAAGAACATCCATTCCCAGAGATTTGAACTCAACACATTCATATCAGGCCAAAATATCATAGAAATGTATTTACTTGTATTTAAAACGTCCTTTTAACACTACAGTTGAATAACTTCCCTTTTGGTCAACACTTGTGCATTTCCATAGCAGCAGGATGTGATCGCCTTTCAAATCTAACCTCTGTGTAGAACATACAACTTAAATAAAACGTTTAAACTTCACACCTTTCTCAAGGAGATCAACATATTTTCATACTCAATTAAAGAGAGGATTTCAAAGACCTTGAAAATTCCCGACAAATGTAATATTGTGATTTGTGGTAAGTGTTACCACCATTTCAAGCATCCATTTATTTCTGTGTGAAATCAATCTATTAACAGACTCTTAAAACAAGCTTAAATAGTTCAATCCATTACAGTGAAAAGCAGATATTTATTACATTTTGTAAATCAGTGCTTTACAATCAAATTAAAATGCCATTTCAAATGTTTATATTGTATCGAAATGAATGGAAGTCAATGGAGACATGGAATGAAATAAAACGATTTATTCAAAAAAACTTTCTAAAAAACATGATTTGCTAAAAGGTTAGCTGTTATGCAATTGATGTATTTAATGTTACTTTGTTACTAGTAAATTGGCTAGAACACACAAAATATTGACTTCCATTCATTTTCTCTAATGTGAATGTGATGCATTATTGTATGATTTTGTCGGTGATCAAAATGGAGGCCAAACCTAATATCTACTGATATATTGTGCAACTCAAGCAATTCTATAAAGTCTTCTAAACATCCCAACATTGAAAACTATGCATTCAAAAATGTTGTAGTTCAAGATCCTGGTTTATTAAACTGGTACACAATCTGAGGTAAATGCTTGTCTAAAATATTAATAGGGGCCCATTTCATTAATCATTTACAGTTACACACCAGGAAGCAGGTCTGTAATGTAATACTGTTTTTTTAGCTCAGAATCATTACCTGTCTCAGGTTGTAGGATCATGTTTAGGGTAGAGGCTTTAGACCTTTCACATCTTAAAGTATGATGTTGTACTGTTAATATGTCATGGTACTGGTTGACACATTACCCTTATTTAGTTGAACTCTGAGGTGAATTGGGAGTATAACATGCGGGTTGCTCACTTACACAAACAGGCTGCACCACCTGCCTGCGCACTGATCCTAATAATGATGGTGAAAGAGAGCTTAGCCTAAGTGAATCCTGTTTACTTAGAAAGTTTGACAATTGTAAAGTCAAGTTTATTGACTTATTGATCATGTGTCGCACATCATTCATACAACAGGTGTTCACCAAATATCCCTTAAAATGATAGAAAAATAGGTTAACATTTTTCCAAGACAAGATACAAAAAGGATAGCCTTTATTAAGACAAGATAGTACAATAAAAAGGGAACAAGATAAGCATCATTGTCAATACATGTTGTGGTCTGCTTCTGTAAAGAGTGCACCGTTTTAGCAGACTTGTTTAGTGAAGAATACCTTAATGACTGAAGGCACCATCACTTGATCAAGTCCATTCAACGATTGTATAGCATTCTGAATAAACCGCAGATTATTTAACACCTGTGTTGTCAGCTCAGCAAAAAGTTCATTACAGTAATCCAGAAATAAATGCATAAACTGAGACAGGAAGCATCTACGACAGCACTGATGAGTTATAGTAAATAGTCAGGGGGGTGAGAGCAGGACCAATGTACAGAAGGGTGCATGGAGACATCTAGGGGAAGTGTGGTTACTTATTGCTGAGTTAATGGGGTGAGAAGAGACTGAATCAGCAGCATACCCTTGTACACAGGAAGGCAAACAAGCACTAAGAATCAACAGCGTACAGCAGGAGGTCAAACAGATTGCGCAAAGGCCTTACTCAAAAAGGGGGGAGGGCGGTAGGGTCTCAGTTGGAAAATAAATACTATTCATGATCTAAGATCCTAAAACGGTAAAGATGGATTACTAATTTGTGTTTTTATCTCTAGGTATCCATGGGATTGACCAACTGAACTCATCTCAAACCCTGCTGATCAGGATCATACAGAACTACCAACAGAGTACAATAATGTCAGAGAGCATTGACAGATCCCAAAGTGTACCAGACACCGTCTTGATCAGCTTCTCCCTTCCATGAACATCTCTTCATCCCTCACAATGCCATCCAGAAGTGGA
Organism: Trematomus bernacchii; assembly: GCF_902827165.1. Taxonomy (NCBI): domain Eukaryota; kingdom Metazoa; phylum Chordata; class Actinopteri; order Perciformes; family Nototheniidae; genus Trematomus; species Trematomus bernacchii. The sequence goes on along the minus strand of NW_022987787.1, from coordinate 626,119 downwards.
GATCCTCCCAACGTCAATGACTTACTCAACTCCTCCTCTTCCTCCAGCACCGCCCCACCTCCATCTTGCAGCATAGACGAGTCCTACAAGTACATCTTCCTTCCCATTTGTTACTCTTTCACATTCCTCTTCAGCATTTCCCTCAATTCTATCATCCTCTTCCGTTCCTTCCGCCGGACCAAGCGTTGGAATGCGTCCCTGATCTACATGGTGAACCTGGCCTCCACAGACTTCATGTATGGCCTGTCACTGCCATTCCTCGTGGCTAGTTACGTCATGCGTGACCGATGGGTCTTTGGGGACTTCATGTGCCGCCTGGTCCGTTTTCTCTTCTACTTTAACCTGTACTGCTCCATCTTCTTCCTCACTTGTATATCTGTCCACAGGTACTTCGGTATCTGCCACCCAATGAAAGTCATCACACTAGAGACCAAGAAAGCCGTCAAGTCCACTTGTGTCGTAGTTTGGGTGGTAGTGTTTGCCTTGACCTGCCCTATCTTCCGGTTTGCTCAGACTGGTCATGTGACAAGATTTGGACGGCTTGGCGGCAATGCAACTGGTATTGACAACCCAAGCCACGAAGTGTCATCCATGAATGGTAATGCCAGCGATAGTAACACGGGAGGGGTCATCGAGGAGTACCAGAACTGTTGGGACGACGCCATCGATGAGGAGTTCCCTGATTACGTGCCCTATGGCATGGTTCTCCATTTGCTGGGATTTTTTCTGCCTTTTTCCATAATTGCTTGGTGTTACTCTCACGTTGTTCTGACCATATTTAGGACTCTGCATTCACAACCTTCGTCCTTCAGAGATCGGCGAGAGAGAGGAAATGGAGGGGTAGAGAGAAGCAGCCGTTCAACAGTTGCCAGAGGAAAAGGAGGAAGCAATGGACTGTCGAGGACATTCGGAAGAGGTGAAGGGACTTCCATGTTCCTTGGTGCCCACTCCCCTTATGCCAATCGCAGACGGAAATCTATCAGGACCATCATCACCATCACCCTCCTCTTTGCTCTGTGTTTCTTCCCCTTTCATGTTACTAGAACCATCTTCCTCCTGCTGAAAGTGACCAAGGGAGTCCCCTGCCACACCATGACCATGGTCTCCATGTGCTACAAGATCACCAGGCCTTTGGCCTCATTCAACGCATGGCTGAACGCCCTCCTTTACTTCCTGACTAAAGACAAGGGGGGAGGTCACTGTTGCCCGGCGGTCAACACCAACACTCATCATCATGGTGGGCTCCTACTGCCCCTGAGGGTGATGGGGAAAAGAGAGCACGCAGAGGAGGGTGGGCTGGAAGACAGAATTGACAATAAGCAGAATAAAGAATTTCACAACAGTCCATCATACATAAACAGAGCGAAAATCAGATATATAATTGAGTGAGTGTTTTCATGGGGAATTAAATCAATAATTGTAGATGCACTGTAGATGATTTTTACTTTTAAAATATATAATATGCTTTATAAGAAGACCCAAGCAAGAATTCTAATATGCCTTTTATGTTTAATTGTATGCGCCGAATGCTGATCTGCTACAGGTTTGAAGATACCCAGTGTAGATGCAGCATGTAGGCAAGGGTGATAGACTGTAATCTGTGTTTTAGATACTATATTGGGAAGAACCTAGAAAGTGTATTGTACAATATGAAATCAAACCACGTCTAAAGAGAAAGGTGTTTCTACTGGTTCTGTTACAAGAGAGAGACCAGGAGCAAATAGCAGTCAAATGGGAATATCGGTGCACACTTAAAGAAAGTCTCTCCAGCAAGGAATTCAGGGGGTTGTATGAAGTACACAGCAATTGACAGAAGTAGTTTTGCAAAGGGTAAAGTGTAGAGCTTGAGAGAGACATTCACACCTTTTCATGCCTTGCCAGTTCCTATTTTACAGTGGGTGTGCACGTTGGTTTGCAGGTTTGAGGAAGTTACAAATATGGTTGTGGTCGAAAGTTGTTTGGTTTCAGATGCTGTCATGGCAATGTGTTGGGCAAGCTCTACTGTTGTTGTGGTGTGACATTCCATATGTAAGTGTTTTGTGAGTATTCTGTTGCCATTCTGTTGGTGCAGTTACCTTCACCTTTCATTTCATTTAGAGAACCTTTGAGATTGTAAAACATTTACCTCATAATTCACAGTAACGCTTGCCATTTCAGTGAACCCGTACCTCAATGGTATTTTAAGATAAGATATTTTTGCGCACAAGGGAGTGCAACACCTTGGTTTTCCTTCAAATACAGACTGCCAGTGAGCTTGGTTATACCCAGCTGTCCCATCTTTCCACTCGTTATGACATGCTAATTATAATTCTTAATCCTTTAAACTTATTTAAACAACATTTTCTGTGACCTAATTAGTACGTATTTCACCACCTCTGCAACCGACATCATTTATAATTTGCTTTCATGAATGAAATAATTGATTTGTGATTCGTCCATTCAACTTTTCCAGAGTTCACTGTTTTTTTGTAATTTTCTCTTGTCCAGACTTTTTCTGATATCTGGGGAAAGCCTTAAAGTTGTTCAAAACACTGCCGCTAAAATCCATCTTTACATTCGATACCGTTCCGCAAAACCTAGCTGCATCTCAGATCTTATATAAACCTGTCTACTTTTAGTAGTCTGGATGATTTCTCATGCATTCAGAGCCTTTTCCTTCCATAGTCCATACCTTTTTGTTTTGTCTTTACCATTGTAAAACTTGTTGATGTTATTATGTATCACTATCTTATTCTACATTATATTCTCTAAATGAACTATTAATGCAGTTTACAGTGTTAGTACCTTTTCTAATATTGTTTTTCTGTAAATATGATACACTTTTGTGTGATAATGCTTTTAAATAAATCTAGACCTGACTTTAACTGAAGTGTTGTAGAGATTGACAGTTTACTTGTTTGGTGGCACTAGATGAAATGAAGCAGCAAACACTGGAGATACTGACAGTATGGTACAATTTGATCTCAAATTCTTACCTCTTCCAATATAATTAAGCAATTAGTTCGATTTGACTATACAGTAAGAGATACACTTGCTTTACCAATTATATCATATCAATGAGAAAGTCGTATAATGAAATATGCATGCAGTGTAAACCATTGAGTTCTGAATAAATGTTGAGTTTTTCCTGCCTTATGAAGGGTTAAGTCTGCTTGAATTAGTAAATCTGATTGTGCATTGTGTCTTTATTATCCAAACACTGTTATTCGAATAAGAATATCCTTCCCTTATAATATTCATTTTGGATATAACTCATTATAACCATTTACCATTATTCATTTTGCACTCTTGTTTCTGGTGCCCTCTGCTGGTAAAAGAGGGTATTTACCAGGTCACTTTATAAGAACTTACTGATCTAACAAAACAATCTACAACCAACCTCATTAATAAATAAATGCTTATTCTCTACCACTCGATTGTTACTTAAACAATTAAAATACACAGTTTCCTTTTTGTTTTTACAAGAAATTTGACATTTCCTTTTCTTGAGTTAAATAAAATATTGAAAACGTTTGGATTTGTTACCTTAATGTTCATAATAGACGTTGTATGCTTTAATTCAAGATCTTTCAATGTTTCAATCATTTATTTGTTTGCATTTATTTTCTATTTAATTCAAATGAACACAAGGTGGTTAAAATATTTTTATTTTGTTATGTACTCACAGTTCATACAGTAAGGCTGAGAGAAGTAGTCAGCTACAACACTGTCACAAAATCCCAAGTAGCTACTTGAGTTTGAAGAAACTGTGAGGTCATCTTTTCTTTTTTTTGCTGATGTGGCAAATTCAGAAACCAGTTACAATGTGTCAAAAACTATAGTGGAAATCATAGACTGTATATGGTGGAAATGCAGACTTTGAATACTTTTGTACCAATATTGATTTAAAATGTGGCAGTTTGGTCATATTTAAAAAAGAAAAAGTGGAGCTACAATGTAAGAACTATACGGCTACTCTCTTGTCAAGAGGCCTGCTATTTACAGCTAACTCTACCCCTCAAAGTTAGCAAGTAGAGTTTAAGGACTTTTTGTTAAATGTATATATACATACAATCTATGCTTCAATGGTAAGTATGCATATGTATAACGTTTGAATTGATAGTCACACACACACACACACACACACACACACACACACACACACACACACACACACACACACACACACACACACACACACACACACACACACACACACACACACACACACACACACACACACACACACACACACACACACACACACACACAGCCCCTGCAGGGGGAGACAGTGCCCTCCTCTTCTCAGGCCGGTTAGAAATTCAAAACACAACCGCCTTGCACAATCTCCCGTCCTGCACCGCGGCCCTGAAAAGCCTGTGACGGTTATTTTAATTTAACATAAAAAATAAATAAAAATCACAGGAGCGATATTATTCAAAAGTAACGACGGGGATCGATCGTGCTGGTCCATAGGCACAATTTGATACTTGCAAAATATTGCTGCGCGCTCGTTTGCATTTCTATTTATTTTTTGTGTGTGTGACGGTGTGTGGGGAGCAGAGGAGCAGAGCGGTTGGCGCCACTTTCAAATCCTCCACTGACACAGAATGAGAGTCCGGCTTCAAATACATTCACTTAATTCCTCTTTTCATAATTTACTGTAAGTCGAGGAATATTTTAACATCATTTCGCTGTTGGGCATGTTTCTTCTTCGGAAGGTAAGGAATTCAGTCAAATATTTTTTATATTTTTATTTTATTTTGTCTGAGATACTTTTAAGTTTTTATTAATATATGGTTAGGCAATATACTTGTCTTCCTTCTCATATTTTTTAAGAAAGAACGCTCCTTTGAGTGGTTTTGGTGTTACTGTAGGCTATAGTCAAGCCGTTGTGTAACCTCCTGCTTAGTGGGCAATAATGAGCTGCTGTTTAAAACAAAGGCTGTGTCGCATTACAAACAAAGCTTTACGTGGCTCTATTTTTTCCGCTGCGCATTTATACCTTTCTACATCGAGGCAAGTCTGTTTGAAAAAGTCTTTAGCTCTTTTTCACAAACGGTCAAACATTTACATGGAAGGAATTGTTTTATATTTCTTTACAAAAGAGTTTTAGTGGAGTAAGTTAAGCAAGCGGACACTCCCCCAGTCATAGCCCCCTCCCCAAAGACCCCGACCCACTCCTGCCTGACTAAATAGGCTTTAAAATAACACTTTAATTAAAACGAAGTATTTCTCAAAATGCAGTCCTTCCGAGGCAAAACGAGTTTAATCCAGTTTACAGTTTGAAGGAAAAAAAACGAGAGCGAACTCGTCGTTTTTAGGGGGGAGGAAAAGTGACTCAGCAGTTTCCCGAGGGCTCGCGCTGTCTGTCATCTGTCAGTACAGTGTGAGCAGACTGTCGACAGTCCGACCCATTACTACCGATTCACACAGCTCGTTAGCGACAATGTTACAGGTGCAGTCAACTAAATATACATTAAAGTATCTAATAACCAACTAAGTGGTTTTATTTGTATTAATTATCACCACATTATATCGTTAAATATAATTTTGGCACGACTACCAACAAAATAGTCCCTCATGAACATGCTAGAATGTGGTGTATGCCATATAAAGCTGGGTGTTTCGTTGAACTAAGTGTAATGTTTCAGCAAAGTGTAAAAAAAAATACCAGCACAGTTTATTTGAACTATTATAACCTAAACCTATACATAATAGTAATTTTAACAATGCACAGTGCAGGCAGTTTTTACATTTATAGACAGACACATTTTTCACATCAAATAGTGAAAGTAAAGTAATCGTCAGTGAAGTAATTTGTACCTGTTTTGAGGGTCTCTCATATGAGAATGCATTAATAAGTCAATTCCCCTGGCCCTCTCATAATGCTCAGCAATCATTTAGTTTAGACATCTGTTTTTTATCTTGCCAGCATTCTCACTATGGGATCCAATATACAAATACCAACATTAGCCCTACATTTAAGTATAGGGAGGACAATCATATAATGTCTTGAAAATTCTGTAAAATAAATATGAATTTAAAAGTTTGGGTATACTTTTTTTGAAATATCTAAGGAAAGGGGAGTCAACTGAACCTCGTCTTAATACGAAGAACTTTATTTCTGGTAAAGTTGACTTATTTTGAGATAAATACAGATTGATTGGCTATAACAGGTGCTTAAATAGAAGTAATAGCAAGGGCCGCTTCAATATCATTTTTATACATTTATTTTTTGGAAGTGAACCCTTTGCTCGTCACACCTTAGACGAGAAAAAAGGGATGTCTTCTCATATAGCTTTCTTAGTCTGGGCAACAATCCAAAAACCCCAAAGTGCAATTGAATACGAAAAGAGTCCAGAAAAAGTGGTAGCATCTGAAAACCTGTTCTTAGTGAATTTATTGAGATTTTTCTTGAGTTTATTTTTTCCTTCAATTTCTGTAAACTGTCTGATTACTTATTTAAGTACCACGTCATATTGAAGTAGGTGCTAAAGAGTAGGCTCAAAATGATTTAACAAAAGGACTAATATAGAGGATTCTCGTAATTCTTCTACAAAAATTAAAGGAACAGTGTGCACTGAAAATTAGACTATACAGTGTTGAAAGTGAAATTTAGCTCTTACTGAAACACTGTTCATTCGAAAATATAAACTTGCCTTTTTTATATTCGATTAAGATATATTTATTAACCTAAATGTGCCATGGTTACCAACATGTTCGGATAACCTTCATATTATAGCTCTGTACGTGTCTTTTTATTTATTTAAAGATGGAAATCTGCTGAGCTGTTTAGGGCAGAAACAATAGTCTTTTTATCATCTATTAATTTGACTTTTTGGGGATTTGTCCTGCCTTGTACAAAAGTCAGAAAATGGTCAAAAGTAAAAATCCCATCCCAGCTTACAGGAGCAGAAGGTGACATTTGCAGCTTTCTCGTTTGGTTCGGCGAACATTAATAAGACAAAGATATACAGTTTACAATAATATAAAACGGAGAAGGGCGACAAACCCCCACATTTCAACCTGATGTTGTTTTGCATAATGAATAACTAACAATTAATCTATTTAAAAAAGGTTTTTACCAATTAATTTTAAAGCAGGAGAGCAGTTTAAAGTTAGAGGCTTCACAAAACTAGTACTGGTTATTTAAAGTTGGTGCCATCGCCTGATTTTTGATGTAGATATCCAAACGTATACCCTTGTCTTAACACCTGTTTTCCAATGAAGCCTTTTTTCTTTTTCACATGACAAAAAAGGGCCAACTCTTCAATTCCCCAAGTCTTTACTGTTGTCCAACACAAAATGGTCGTCCCAGAATATTTGATTTAAAGTAGTGTGAAACTTTGACCAAAGCATTCAGTTCCAATCTTTAAAGTGACGTATTGTGATCAAAATGTAAATTTGAAATTTGGGCTGTGCCCTTAAAAGGGACATCTTAGAAAATGATGCAGCCAGTTTGTAATGCCATGCCTTACATTATTATCAACCTGAGGTGATTTGATGGGATTATTCTGGAGACTGATGGTAATTATTTCTGTGTAAGTGAGATAATTTCTAGTGAAGGCAATAAGGGTAAAATCAGAGTGCCCTGTCTTCAGGGGCCTGCCTCTTAGCTCTAACACAAGCTGGAGAATTTAGCTCATTTTGTGTCTTTTTTTAAAGTCATTATTCAGCAGAAAGTATATCCTTGTTCTTTTTTTTTTATGTGCACTTCTTTTTCTATGTGCACGGGTAACAGAGAGGGGGTGGGCAGGGCCTGTGTGTCCTCCTGGTAAAACTGTTTAGTTTGAGAGCAGCACTTTCTGCATTCTGAGGGCCGGCCTCCTTCCCGCCAACTCCCATCTCATGACCAAATTACACAAGAAAATACAGGAGAGCCAGGCAAACATGTATCCCAGCTATCAGTGCGTTTCGCTTCATATTTCTGCTTTTAATGCCCTCTCCACCTGTGCCTCCATTCAGCCCTTTCCCTTCTTTGTCTGGGTGTATAAGAGCCAGCCTGTTGCACTCACTTCCCTCATGTCATTTCTGTGGTTTATGCTTAATATTTTGTAACTTTACTCTTTACTTTTTTTGCATGAAAGGGAAAAGAGCTTCCTCTCAGAGCCACACTTTCTTTCATTTTATTTCCCTCCCTCTCCTCCCACCCTTGGTCTTTTTCTTTCCGTCTGACAGCCGAGCAGCTTGGCAGGCTTACAGCCCAGCGCTCGGCGCAGCGCAGCAGCCCCCTCGCCCTCGCAACAAATTAATTTTTTACTCCCAAACAGTAGCTCTGGCAGACCCCTCCTTTCACACCTGTCTCACACACACCCACGGGGGCGACCTTATTTTTTCTCAGATTTTTCGGCGGCCCCAAAAATGTTGATTTTTATTGTAGAAAGTGAGGGCCAGGGAAAAAGGCTGCAGCCCTGTAGGTTTTTATGCCTACTGAGCCTCCTCACTGTCTCAGTGTGCGTAGCTGGGGCTCCAGCGAGGCAGCAGGCAGCACTGAGGAGGACGGGGACATACACACTCACATAGCTAGGAGGTGAAGATGTGAAGGGCCAGGAAGGAAGGATTAAGGGGAGGGACACTCAGTTTTGGGGGGCCAATTTTTGGGACTGGGACCCCCCCTACCCAACCCCCCCTGAAACCCCCCTCCCTCTCACTAGGAACAGGAGCAGGAGCAATCCCCTAACAGGCCTTTTTTCTATTCTCTCCTGTCACTATAGTAGACTGGGTATATACCCTTTGATATGTTTTTGTATGGAGCATGGGTTTGTGTGACGTTTTTAATTTTTATTTGAATATCTTTGCAGCCTGAATGTAGCATATTTATATCTTTGCGTGTGAGCATGTGCGTGTTGATTACTAATTTATTTTTTTGAGGACTAGTTATAGCTGAGTTTGTGTCTGGTTGGTGTCACTGGCCTTTTGGTAAGAGCACACACACAACGTGAGGGCAGTGAGGGCCTTCAGATGACTAGTGCTGTTAGTTAGGCAGCAGTTAGGGTAGTTATTGCTCCCATCACTTGGTTAATGATCTCAGCAGCAGACGGTAAGTGAATCTTTTTTTTCCTCTGTGAAGCGTTTAAAATGGCCTCTGTTGATGTGAATGAAGCGAGCAGCAGGCCACAGAGGGAGCTTTTCTCAGCTCTGCATTGCTTCTTTCTCCCCCCTTTCCCTGCACTACAATTTTAGTTGTGCTCTTTTTTTTGTCCTTCTCTGCCTCACCCCCTCCTCTGTCTACCACTCTCTGGCTGGTTCAGTTTTTTTCTTCTTTTGAATGAAGCTGAACGTTTGGGTCTGAATTTAAAGCTTGTCTGCTCTCCCTGCTGACATGACCTCTTGTTTCAAATCCCTCAGCACTGCTCTTTCTGATTGACTCAGGTCGTATTGCTCTATAATAAGGCTTCACTTGAGCCCTCAGCACGAGTTACACTGCTTTTCCACTTCATCACGTCCATATAGGCCTTAAATGCTGACCCCACCTTTTAAATTCTTAATCAGATAAAGCTAGTTGATTTTCTCATATTTAATTTGTGGCAGAGAATATGAAGTGTACTTGTGTTTTTACCCCTTAGATGAAACTTTGTGGAAGGTACAAATCTTAAGTACACGAGGTAGGGTGTGGTGCTTCAGGCCATGAGTTCTTCCTCTTTGTGGCCCTCAAACTTTATCTCAGGTTTACAGTCAAAGTTTGGCACAACTCTTAGTTTGCAGTTACATTATCTATCTATTGTTAAATTACTTGATATCATGTATTTTCGTGTGGAAACGATTAACAATTATTTGATTTTTCAATTGATGGACAATTGTTCATAAACACATGTTTTAATGATTACTTTAGGCACACAACCTCTGCATTGAGATGTTTTTTGTTATAGTAAAATAAATATTTTGGGGTTTTCGACTGTTGCTTGGATAAAACTAACATTGCATTGAGAACTTAATGTGGGCATTCTTCATTATTTTCTAACATTTAAAAAAACAATATATTAAATAATCCAGAAAAACATCTTAATTAATTTAATTTATGACAAAGATAAATAAAACAAGTGTTATTTGCAGCTCGATACAGCACATCTCAAAGTATACACTTACATCCCATTTCTGGTGTAGTCTAATGGTGAAATAAGGATGTTTTTTCAGGTTTTCTCGAACATAAGAACATTTTGCCAACATTTTTAATAAGCAATTAATTGTTGAAGTCATTAATCAAGCAGAAATGTCAAACTAACATGTTTTAGGGTTTGGACTGTTGGCCTTTTGAAGATACACCAGAACTCATAACATGTTGAAACATGCTCATCACAGTTTTCAAACACATGACTTTTTATAATTAATCATTAGTTAAATAATTTACAAAATGAGCCAAACCCAGACTCAGTTTTGTTGATGGACAGCTTAATCCGACTCACGTGGCTCAGCTCTGGTTACTCTCTCTGGGTATGTGGCATTAATAAAGCTGCTCAGGGTGATGGAATTAATTAACTTCATAATTAACAACAGCACTTGTAAAATACAATCCATTTATAGACTTTTCTTGTGTTTTTTTTTATAGTATTAAAACATTATTGGTGTCCGTTTACCCAGAGTGAGGTTTTGCTGCTATTCCCTGTTCCATGTGTAAAAGTAATACCTTTTTTCAAATGCAAAAAAAGGTTTGCATTTGATAGAGAAATGACTCATTATTACTGTTTTTTACTTTTGAATTGAGTATATTCCCTGTGTATTTGTTATTGATCTTAGTATTATATTAAAGTGCCTGTATTTTATATGCTAAATGCAAATGCTTCATAACCAATTGCCCCACTGAGCACAATTCAAGTTTTTTTAATTGATAATTGTGATAGACAGATCCCCATCTCACTTTAACCTGCTGAGTAGATTCAGGATGGAAAACATGTCAAGTGGTAAAAAATCAAATAAAGAAGGCCTCTAAACCAGTAAACAATCACTTTTAGGGAAATGAGTGTAAATGTGGAATGAATCTAATCCACATTAGCAGCCCATCTTTCCCTTCCTAGTGTTCAATGAGAGCAGAAGCCGATCAAACATTTCAGCTTGAACCTTTCTTCCATCTAGTCCACTTTTTATTCCTTTCATTTTGGGGTTTTTTAAATAACAATTTGCATTGCCTTGTTAGTATCCTGCTCTCTTTCGGGCTCTTGTGTGTCAACGTGTCAGTGTATAGAAATGACACTAAAAGCAGATATGAAATCAAAATGTACATTTCAAAAAAATGCATGTCAGAATGAGGCGGATCATTGATCAACAATTTCATCAATTGTACATTTTGTAACCCATTTTGCAGTGAGGAGGTGCTCACACAAATGTTTTGACCCTTGGTGTTCCTGTGTTAACAGCATGGTGATTTTCACTGACACAATCTGAAGGGTTTATTACATTTGTGCAGCTTTCTGTGGTACTTACATTTATTTTTATTTTCATTATGTTATGTTAACATTATTAAAATAACAGGAATGTTGTAACATGTGAATGGGCCTGAGAAAAGACATAGACAGGTTGTTCTCTACAAAAACACAAACAGAAATGAAGAAAAGGAGGAAACAAAAAAGGAAATAGTTACCCGTTCAGTTGTCTTATTCTGTACTTTAATGCATCATTTAAAAATGTTCCTGTGTAATTCTTAAAGCAGAACAGCAGTGTGTCTCATGGACTCTTCACCTCTAGTCCTTCCTCTTTTTTTCTTCCTCCATTTTGTCCTCTTCAACCATTTTGTTTGTGTCAGATTTCCCTTACAAATAATACAGAACATAAAAAACGCCTGTATATATTAATCTTTAAAATAATAGTATTAGTTCTGTCATTAACTGCAGATTATTACACATTTGACTGAATTCAACTGCTTTTAAAGAGAAATCCTGTTTGTGTAATACAATGAAATGAAGATCATTTGTAAAGGAAGAGAAAAGGAAGACTTTAATTCCCCTGTTATGTCTTTGAGTGTTAAACTGTTTTTCCTCCGTGTGTGTGTGTGTGTGTGTGTGTGTGTGTGTGTGTGTGTGTGTGTGTGTGTGTGTGTGTGTGTGTGTGTGTGTGTGTGTGTGTGTGTGTGTGTGTGTGTGTGTGTGTGTGTGTGTGTGTGTGTGAGAGCCAGTAAACGTGATGGACTCAGTGTCCAGGGTGCGCTCTAGCAGCACATCATGTTTTGCAGATATTTGCTGAATCACTCCAAATCATTTTGTGCTGCCACCGTGAGCCCTGGGATTCCCACCATCACACTGGGAGCTCCCAGTACCTGATCTGTGTCTGCAGTCTGTCCTCTGAAAGGTCAGAGGTGTCACATGTCCTCTGTCCGCGTGTGTGTGTCATCTGCCTCACTGTGTCACCTGTGGAACAGCAGCTATATGACACGTTTGGTTTATTTTGTTCATTAGTATTTTATTAACAATGTGTCAGTCATTGAAAATGAAAACTCAGAGCCTTTATTCACCACACTGTCCTAACAATGCATTACATCTTTACAAAGACAACACATTAAGATTAAGGAAAGACTCATTATTAATAAAGTTCATCTGTGAAAATTCTAGAAATATTTAATTTGTTTGGAATTAATCAATCGGATAAATTAATTCGTATCCGGTTGGCTGTTTTCGATACTTCTTTTAGGTAAAATAATTGAATTACATAAGTGACTGAATTTTAAGAGTGGGCCTTTTTTCAATCGTTAAAAAATGGAAAATGACAATGTAGCCTTCTCAGTGTAAAAGCAGAGGATCCGTTACATTGATGCCAGAGGTGGTGAGTGGGGTCATAAGTGACTGGAGTCAAATATGACTAATCCACTTCCAGTTATTCCTATAGCTTTTATACGGACTAACAGCAGGAGGACCATTTTCATTAGCTGTCTTTAACTAAATAACTGTGTCTCCCTCCCTCTTTAAACCAATGTTATTTATGGGGAAAGAATAAAACACACCATCATTGTTACTTCCTCTTTTGTTGCAGTTGAAGAGTCCGATGGCTGAAAATAATTATAACCCAAAATGAATCACTGTCTGCTGCAAATCCAACCCTTTTAAATAAAGAATTGTCCTGCTGAACCTCACCCTCATAGAAATGATGCGTTTAATACCAATGTGATTTATAATCCACTCTGATTGGCTCATGGTCATTTTATGAAACACAGAAGACGACATGTTCTGTAGAATTTGGTTTCTCTGATATCAATGAACAATCAATCTGTCTGTTGCAGGCGGTGCAGTTTATCTGTTGTGCTAAAATAATACTTTTTCTTTCTTCATTTTCTTTCTTCCAGCAGGTGGAAGGGATCTCCTCCCTGTACGATGTGGACTTGGAACAGTTCACTGTGAGTGGAGCTTCTGTAAAAGTTCACTCTGCTTATTCTATTCGCACATGGGAAGAAAGTATTTCACAAAAGGTATTGGATCATATAAACTGTAGATGATGAAATATTGCACCAAAGAAATGCTGTCCGTCTGAACATTCTAACATCATTTCTGGTTATTGAAATAAAAAGCTTAAGTTCCTGTATTGCACTGATAGGAAACATTTTTGTATCACATGATAAACGCCATGATATCCTTAAAGATTTGAGTTGATATATATTCCTTCTGAATATTTGAGGTTACCTTCAGTGTGCCAGGCTGTAGCAGCACATCATTACTGGTAGTTCTCTGTCTGTTACCAGTATGACGTGTGCTGCTCCTGTCAGACTCACACTCCTCCACCACCATCTTTGAGAAGCAAATGTGGTCCAAGCTTTCACACTTTTTTTTGCAACAAATGTAGCAAAATGATTAATACTTCTTACCTAGTGCTGTTGGGATATTCACTGTTACACTGACTATTAATAAAAACACTTAAATCAAATAAAGAAGTGTGGGCTCTTTTCACGTCTCTTCTTCATACAGCCAGATTTAAACTGCTGATTTCACTCGGCTCACTTTCCTAACTTTGGAAAAGGAATTAAATTCAAATCAACACAGGCAAACATAATCTCAAACTGGACCAAGGAGATCAGTACAATCAAATAGTTTGTATTAAATCACATGTATATCTATCAGTCACTCCTTCCTAAATGTTGTCCCAATAAAATAGTGTCTCTTTACAGATTGAAACATACTGAGGTGACAAAACTAACACGCATGTTTGAATATTTGATTTGCACTATGTATACAGTACATGAAGGTAAATGCTACAATAGGCAACATCTAACAAATCACTTGCTTTGTTATGAGAACTTCAACAGTTAATTTTAATGCAAGTCTTGTATATATATATATATATATATATAATATATATAGAAGTTCATTTGAAATGTTTGCTGTTTTTTGTATCATCAAACACCTGGGTTGATATGACACCTGAGTATTTCAAACATAGTATAAATAATTAGTTACAAGTCATTTTGGTTACATCTCCAAACTTTTTTTGCATTTGTTTTGTGACAAGAAGATTGTTTTCTTAGACAAAATGTAGTTAAGAGTATTTCATGTGTACAACTTAAATGTACAGTATACGTCAAAATTACCGTGTTCCACACTTATTGCTAACTCTTGTTTCTGATAGCTTCAAGATGTGTACTGTACTCATATATGTGTACTACTGATACTTATGTTTAAGCTCTTAAACAATTAGTAATGACCCTTGTTAGTTATTTAACAGAGTGTTTCTTAGAATACAATCTGACTGTTGTAACACTTGAACTGGCACGTTAATAGGAAGGAAGCAATTCACACAGATTATACTAACCATACTGCAGCCATTCACTCAGACAGGAGTCCAACATGTCTTTGTTCTAAAGACTTTAATAACTACTTAAATATGTTTATCCTAAACTAAGACTTGTGTAATCACCTGCTAATACAACCATTAGCTAAAAGTGGCGAGGACAAGAAATACAATCAAACATTATTGTTCAGACAAACATACCATTTCTAAACTCTGTCCCACTTTTAATGTTGTTGCTGCAGCCGAGGTTTCTCTGTTGCATTGTGTTTGTTTTCCTGGCTTCTTTGTAAAGAAACACAGGAAGTTTGAATGTTGGAACAGCTTCCTCACTTTTGTTTTGGACGCTCCTACAAAGCAAAGTCAATTAGGAGAGGAAATGGTGTAATAATTATCGCAGTAAGAAAATGTAAATGATCCAAACATGATTCTGAGAGTGCTGACAACTCTCACACTAGTAAGATGCGTCCAATTGTCCCGCATGATACAACACAGTATTCAATACTCTGGCTATCTTTAGTCCGTTCTGGGTGGTCAGCGTCTTCTGGCTCAAAGGAAAAGTCCAGTTTTTTTTTTTAACAACTTGGGTTTTTAATTTCATAGTCCTGTCCATCACTTTGAGTCCACAGGAAGTGACGGGTCAGCGGGAGAGCAGAGGAAGGTCACTGGGGTTCATGATGAGGCCCGAGTCCAGGTTCAGGTTATCTGTGGAGACACAAAAAAAGCACCAATATTAAAAGGAGAGAAGTCTGGGGTGAAGCTTTAAATATGGCAAACTAATTCAGAGAAAAATTACGTCTGACTTCCGTCCCCAATCTGTACCTCTCAGCTCAACTGTAAACACCGAACCTCTGCATTGCTTTCAAAAATACCTGAAACATAATGTTACCACTGTATGAAGCCGGGTTTTCAAGTAAAGTATGTGTTGTTTTTTAAATGTGCCATTTTTATTGAATTTAAGCTGTTGTTTGAACATTGATCTTGTGTTTTATACAAAATGACGCAAATTGGCTCCTACTGAAGACCACTGAATCTTTAAAAACAGCTCTTTAAAATTAAGATTTTTTAAAAGCTTATTTATTTTTGGTCAATTCATTGTTGGATGTTTAAAAGTCGGATCCTTTGATCTATTCTCTCTGAAATACTTCTAGATAAATTATGCCGGTGTGTTCATTTGATTATGAATTGTTCAATGCTGCCTACGCATTAGAATTAAAGCCACCATGTCAAAACAGTTTTGATGTCCTGTCCCCTGCCCTTGTTTAAAATCCCTCTCTTTCAGGAGCTGTTCAGGAACTCACCTTGATCAAAGTTGTTGAGTTTCTTGGAGTTGGATCCTTCACCCAGTCCCTCCATGTCCACAAGATCGCTGTTGACATCTGAGTCGTTGAGAGCGCTGAGGGTCACGTCTACACACACAAGAAAGAAAACTGTTATGACGTACTGTACCACACATTGATTGATTTGATTTCAATAATACTTCCATATAAGTATTCAGTTTCAAAGATAGAAAGCAGAAAGAAAGTGAATGATACGTTTGTCTACTAACATGTCATCACCCCTTCATTTTGTTTTCTTATTGTGGTTTTATCAGTGTAATTGAGGTGGCTGTTACATTGCTGCTAGACCACAGTGAAAATGTTTGCTGGTTGCAAACAAATGTGGACTGTAGTTGACATCTACTTTTTGTCCCAATTCATTTGGACTTTTCGAGCTTTACAACACACTGAATTGGAAAGGTCATGAAATCCCAGGAGTTTTACCGACTATCATCAGTTTTCTGGCATCATCTTAAAATAGAGAAATAAGGCAGAGTATGGTGCACGTCAATGGAAGCCTAAAGTATGCACACTATAAACAAGTTATAACTGATATAGGTTAGGCCTATACAGGGTTCATACACCTTTTCACCAATGATTTTCAATGACTTCTCCATGACCTTTACCTCATTTTCCATGACCAAAGAAATGACTCTTTCTCAGCGGTATCACTGAAAATGGTTTATTTTAACATGGAACAGGAAAATAAGGACTGCATCTGAAACAGGTTGTGCCTATCTAAAACAAATCAAATAGGCTTACTAGCTTCTACACGCTAAAGCAACTCAAATCTCTCACCAGCAAAATACCTCGTCAGTTAAATGCCATTTGACGTTTCATTACTATACGATACAGTATGTATTATCATTATAGTATTACTATTTCGGCGATTAGATAACATATAAATTATATTTGATACATTTCCATAACTTTGGGAAAAATATTGTTTTCCATAACTTTTCCAGGGCCTGGAATTTGCATTTTGAATTTCAATGACTTTTCCAGGTTTTTAATGACCTTAAGAACCCTGCCTATATCATACAGTTGTTGGCTAGTTGTCACTCATTTAAGCGCTTTGAGCACCAGAAAAAGCGCTATATAAATAACATGTATTATTATTATTATTATTTGCAGAAGTGAGACATTACATCTTGTAGACTACATAGAACTGGACTGTCTAACAACACAAATAACTTATCTTACAGCTTCAACCCAAAACAGCAATCACAACACTTAAAAAATAAAAAAGCAATATATCATTTGGTTTTTTTCTGCGTGGGCTAAAGATTTGACCTTATCTTTATCTGCAATCTTCCAGAAATACCGGATGTAAACAGATGAATAGACATGGATAAACAAGATATAGATAATATGATGCCTGTGGAAATATGTTGTTGCTAATGGAGATCAATTACTTATTGAAAAGTTTGGAAAAAAACAGTTGCAAAATAATTGCGCAAGTAAAAGAGTGTCTACACATATTTTAGTTTAACTATCAGGTTTGATGAAGAAGAGATTGTGATATTAACAGATTTATTTTGCAGTAACCGTGTAGTTTCCAGACCCACCTGCAGTCTTCTGTTTCTTCAGGGTGGGCTGTCTGGAGGGGGCACCCTGTAGTCCTGACGCTACGACCACCCGACCAGTGGGCACGGAAATGACGTTTGGAGTGCCCTGAGTTGCCATGGTGACAGCAGCGTTGGCTTTCTTGGTGCCCTTCTTAGGCCCGTCAGAGATGGAGGGCAGACCTCCGTCTTCATACAGCTTCCTCTTCACGGTGCCCTTCGTCTGACCACTGGAGGGAGGGTGGGAACTGAACTGACTTTAGTATTTATAACAGTTTAACATATTCTTTGTAATTAAGCGATCAGTGTCTAGTGTGTGTTACCCTGCAGGACTGGAGTCTGCCACCGGGTGAAGCTGCATGGTGAGCTCTCCTAGTTTGGTGAAGGCGGCTCCAGCTGCAGAGAAGATCTCCCCAACCTGTGGGACACACAATTATTCATCAGAATGATTGACGCAATGTGAAAAAAACACATATCACCATCTTTAAAAAAAGAATCACTTTTATTTGACATTTCCATGGTACCATCATGAATAATGATGATGTTGCAGGCTGGCTCCAGGGATTTACTTTTTTACACAAAAACATGTAATATTGGAGTCTTAAAGTGGACCTATCATGCTATATTTGAATAATATAGTGTAGGACCATACCTATATAAGGCATATTTATACTTTTTTCTTTTCAAAATACCAAACAGATCATGCATTTTAGCCATGCCTCATTTCGCTCAATTTGACATTTTAGCTCTGTTTTTGCAAGGGCTGATTCTGTGAGAACAGCACCATCTACAGGCCTTGCATATGTACTACAGCGTCTCCAGCGCTTTCGAACGGCAATGGCCGTGGCTGTCTCCTCCTGATTGGTGGAGTTGGCCCAATAGCCGTAGCGCCACTGTCCTGACGTCAGGACAGTGTTCAAATCTGGATCAGTTTTTATCAGATCCGTTGCAGCCCCTTTTTTAGAGATTTGGGTATGGAGGAAAATAGAGAGGGTTGTGTTTTCTGACACTTGGTGAGTTCCCTGGAACACCGGGGACACATATTCATGTATAAAAGACGTACAAAAGTGCATTTTGCATGATAGGTCCCCTTTAAACTAAGGTATGGAAGCAGAGGTGAAAGAAACTCAAATCTTGTACTTTAGTAAAAGTAGAAGTACCAGAGTGTAGGAATACTCTGTTAGAAGTAAAAGTCCTGCATTGCAAATATTACTCAAGTAAAAGTACAAAGGTATTAGCATAAAAAAAGTACCAACAGTAAAAGTAGTCATTGCTTGGTCCATTTCAGAATAATATATATGATATGTTTTATAATGATGATCATTAAAGTGTTCTCAAAGCTGGTAAAGGTGCAGCTAGTTTGAATGACTTTGTATACTGCAGGGTAACTTGTGAATTTACTCCAGGTGGAACTAAAGTCTGATTTAAGACTTGATTATATTTCACATCATTCATCCAAATCTGTAAAGTAACTTAAGGTATTAAAAAAATGTAGTGGAGTAAAAGTACATGATTTACCTAGCAAAACATGGACATACTCAAGTAGTAGAGTACCTCAAAATTGTACTTACGTACAGTAGGCTACTTATGTTAATGTACTCAGATACTGTACAGTGCTGCTTTTGTGCATAGTGTATGAAAAAGCCTTATGGAAATTATGACAGCACAAACTTTAAAACAGATCAGACTTTAGAAAAATTAAAGGCACATTAATTTCATTCAGCGGGAGAATTAATTTTGAAAGTGTTTCCGATAGAACTGATAAAAGTCTCCAACTTTCCTACGTCCATCTCTGCACACTGAAGTGACCACACTCTGTTATTGTACCTGCAGCAGCGGGAAACACTGAGGGGCTGTGTGTACAGTACATGCTATTATTTAAACCGGGCTAACTGCATGGGCTATCTACTTCTCAGTGGTTCATATGTGAAAATGACTTACTTTAGTCGAAGCTGAGGTCATTCTGCTGATCTCCTTGGTACCATGGACTGTATGTAGTCTGTATGGTAGGACTCTGATGCCTTCAATTGGACGGAACAGCTACTAAGATGCTATCAGTGTAGCTAGGCAAGTTAGCATTTGGTGCTCATCCTGATGTAGCAGAGCAGCTACAAATCTGCTCTTAAACCGCTACTGCTTGGAAAACTCCGACATTGTACACAGTGCTGCATAGTGCTGCATAGTGCATTAAAATGTTTCAGCGTTAGGTTACACTGCACACAAATAGGTCACACAATAAAACGACAATGCTTAAGCCGCATTCAATGTCTCCTCGTAATCTTCACTTTCGGTAATACCTTATTTCGCCCTACCTTTCAGAGATGTACGTCAATGGGGTAAAGTATATGTATTCAAGTACTCTTCTCAATTATAATTTTGAGTTACACGAGTGTCTCCATTTTCTGCTACTTCTACCCAACTACAATTTTGAAGTAAATATTCGACTTTGATTCCACTACATTTATGTAGTATCTTTGGTTACTTTACTGATTTGGATTAATGCTGTGAAATATTATCAACTCTTACATTTAGTTACACCTGGAGTAAATTCACAAGCTACCCTGCAGTATACAAAGTCATTAAAACTAGCTTTTACCAGCTTTGATAACACTTTAATGCACCAATATCGTAATATTATAATCAAGACATATCATATATATTATTCTGAAATGGATCATTCTGTATAAAAAGTACTTTAAGTATATTTTGATGCTTATGCTTTTCTACCTTTACTTGAGTAATACATTTGAGGATTACACAAATAAACATTAGGTATGACCATACTGAAAAGTAGCCTTTATGCATTAAGTAGTATACATTTATGTTAACATGTTAAAGTAGTTGAATTAGTTATCCCACAGGTTTTTAGAAGGCTTGAGACTTTTTGATTTCATGCCGTAAATAAATAGAACTTGCAGGTGCATTAAACTCTGCACATTGACATCTGGTGGTTTTCATAAATGATAGTAGCCAGTCAAGTATATATATCACATATTGGTGAAATAGAAATCGTAGGCCATGTACTAATTTTAGTCTGTTACACCACACTGCTATACAATATGATCTACATTTAGGGTTTTTCTGTTTTCCTTCATTCAATAGGGATATATACATGAGTTGTTCTCCATATTACTGTGGTGTATACAATTGTGCATCTTTTTCAGCCCTGAATGTCCTAACTTCCCTTGCAGGCTAATCATTAAAGCAGTCTTCATCAACTAAAGTCAGAACATGTACTGTAATCATGTATTATTACGCCAACGTTTTTCCATTTATCACTAGTTGTTTGGCATCAACAGATCACTAAGGCAGTGTATGGTGCATGTCAATGGAAGCCTAAATGATGCACACTACAAAAAGTTAAAACTGGGTTAGGTCTATGTTTTACAATGTTTGGCTAGTTGTCACTCATTTGCAAAAGTGAAACATATATTGTAGACTACATAGAACTGGACTGTGTTTAGCACTGGGAATCAGCCCTTTGTTAGCTGTTTGAGGGCCACTTTCTGGAAGTAAACAGGGGATTATATATATTTTACAATGTATAGAACCAGCCTAAAGGCACCAAATGGTTTCTTCAACACAAATAACTTAACTTACAACTTCAACACTAAACAGCAATTACAATACTGTACAAATTAAAAAAAGCACATAAAGTGCTAAGTAAGCGCAAATGAAGAAATAAATGTATCATTCCGTTCTGTTGCGTGGGCTGAAGTTTTTATTAATTCCGACAGAACTTGAACGCAGCATAATGTCACGTCATGGTTATGTCTCGGCTTGTCATAGCCGAAGCAGCCAACCACCATCTATTTCACCAGAGAAATAGATAATCAAATCCAATATGTATACTTACTTTTGACAGGAGCCAAACACAGATTATTTATGCTTTGTTGAAATTGCTAATACATAACGCAATAAAAGCATTTGACCAGTGTTAGCGGAGTGTTGTCCCATTCTACCGACACTGCATGAATCACTGAAAGAAGTCAGATGCGTGACGCTAGTAAGGTCACGTGATTTAAAGTTTTCATGCCGACAATAATGGGATTTTTGTATCTTTATGTACATATTTGTGTTATATTTACGTGGTAATGACTTCAAATTGATTGCATATCATTCGGCATAATCAAATTAAATAAGTGACGTGACATTTAAATCTAACTTTTTTCTCAGCGGATTGAACAACCTGGAAACTTCCGGTTTTTAGTCAGAGTCACATGACCAACACAGTGACAGTAGTTTGACCAGCAGCAAGACAGTTTTCTTTTGGAATACATCAGTTTAATCATGCGTGGGTTAATTTGTGGACCAAAAGTAGCCGCGTGCGGGATGGTGTTGAGCGCGTGGGGGGTTATAATGCTGGTGAGTGTGTTCTTTGTTAACTTCTTTATTCTCGCTTTTCTTACCTTCATGTTCAACAGACTACAGTCATTCAGTCCCTCTTCAAACAGTACCCAAAGAAGACAGGTTTCCTCGTTACTGTTTGAGTTCCACTTATATGAGGTATCTAAGGCATATTATCACGAAAAGCAGCAATAAATTACAACTTCCCAAATAACCAGGGGGTTGAGTCAACACTTCTCTAAAGTAGTTTTAGATAGGTGGAAGAAGTAGGCCTACACATGTCTTGTAACTGAGTAAAAGTAGAAGTACCAGAGTGTAGGAATACTGTTGTAATACTGTTACAAGTAAAAGTCCTGCATTCAAAATGTTACTTAAGTAAATATCCAAAAGTATTAGCATCAACATATACTTAAACACATTTCATTCATTCAAATCTGCAAAGAAACTAAAGGTATTAAATAAATGTAGTGGAGTAAAAGTAAACCATTTACCTCTGAACTGTAGTGGGTTAGAAGTACAAAGTAGCATAAAATGGAAATAAGTCCCTAAAACATTTTACTTAAGTACAGTACTTCAGCAAATGTACTTAGTTACTTTACAACACTGCCTATACTTAGTCAAAGTATCACTGAAAGCAGCAAGAAGTTGAGTCAACAATAATGGAGTTTAAATAGGAACAGGTGCAGTTGCATAACTTTTCCAAACTTTTTTTTTTGACTTTTTTTCTGATATTTTTAACACACTGTAAGTTGACCTTTTTCTGAAATGTTTGAACTAATATACTATAACTTTTTCTCTGATGTTTTCAAACTTAAAATACTATGACTTTTTCGACACACAAAACATTTTCTAAAACGTTCGACATATTTTATTATAAAAAAAAAATCTGGATATTTTAGACCTATGATTTTTTATTTTTCTATTTACACACGCTATGACCTTTTTTCAACTTGCTATATTCTGACTTTTTTCTTATATTTTCAACATGCTATACTACAGTATGAATGTGCTTTTTCAACATACTATACTGTGATATATTTTTTATATATATATATATATATTTCTTTTTTTAATTAATGTTGTGTTTAAGGTTGATGTTATAAACTGACTGTATTTTGTTGTTAAATGTTGCACTTTAAAACAAGTTTGGTCATATTATTTTTGATGAAATGAAACATTAAGTTTTGTTTAATCACACTTTTGTCATAACTTTAAGTTTATTTATATATTCAAAACAAAAGCCATTTCGACCCCTGCCTGACCCCCCCCCCCCCCCTCTTTCTCAGGCCATGCTGGGGATTTTCTTCAGCACACACTCAGCCGTGCTGTTTGAAGATGTTCCTGTGACAGAAGACGACTTCAAAGAGTAAGGACTTTACTGTCCCCCCCCGTCCCCCCGTCCCCCCACAGAGTACACAGACACTATAGACCGTTATTGACATTTTAAATAATAAATAGAGTGTGCCAAAGAAAAAATGTAGCCGTCAGAAACCCTCACTAGATCCTACTTTGCCTCAGAATTCCATATGACATCCCTAATCACTAATGACTTCATACCATATTTACATTAGTGAGCTTTTTATATCTGTATGTGTGTTCAACTTACTGTGTTCCCTTGCTTTGAGTCTTTGTGCTAAATCCATCTTTTTACTGAACACATACAGACTCATTATGTTCAAAAGGAAGCAAACATCTCCTAACATTCTGAAGTATCCCTTGATGATTTAACGATGTTGTTTTTCTGATGTTGTCCCCCTCAGTACGGACCCCCCCCCACAGGATCTACGCTCTGTACAACAAGGTGGGCTACAACTGCTTCATCGCTGCTGGTATCTACGTGCTGTTCGGACTCTTCTCCTGCTGCCAGATGAAGCTCAACAAGCGCAAGGTCAATTCTTTATTGGTTTTGATTTGATGTATTGAAAGGGTTAGACCAGAGTAAAGGACAAGGGAAGAGAGCCCTGATTGTGTATACAATACAATACATGTACATACTTTCTTCTGATGTACTCGCTTGAACTGATGTGGAGAAATTGAAGGTATTTAATGTCACATTTTTTATTTATTAGTTTATTTCATTAACGGATGCACTTTGTTCAGAACTTCAGAATATAAACTCATATTTTTACAAATAGCATAGGTAAGTTACAACAAAGAAAAAAACTAAAATAAAACTAATAAAGAAAAAGAGGGGAAAAAACAAGAATCTAAGCAGTAACATATTATAAGTTATATTTAGAGTTAAATTAGAGCTGGTGACAAAGCAATGACTCATGGGTCGAACAAAACACAGGGAAGATTTCACACGGTGGGTGTTTCTCAATGTCGAGTAAAGCTGCTTCAGAGCCACTATTTCAAGCATACTATGTCATCGAGTGCCGCCGATTGGTTCCAATGTCCAGCATACTTGGAATTCTACCGAGCCCGGCGTACTTCGTAGCGAGACATGTCGAGTCTGCACATGTGTAGACTCCGCGGTCTTGAAATCCCCACAATGCTTTGCGCACGGACCAATTTCCCCAAATCTGTGGCGGAAGATGTAAGGCGGGGCCTCTCATATGACGCACACCTGCACACTTGCTCGCCTGTTCCACTCTTAGTTTTCCGAATACCAGGAAGTATTCTTACCTCGCTTCTGAAGCAAGTGACTCGGAAGACATGTGGCACCAAGCAAGCGTACTCGACATTGAGAAAGACCCACATTCATTCATACACACTTACATACCCCTGTCATATACATATATACATTTATATACACTTACTTGTATACATATACATATTAACATGCGCAGCCTTATGTTTAGCAGCTCAGCATAACTAAAAACAACCAGCATGCACTGGGGAAAGGATGCTCTGTGCTTTAGCCCAAATAATAATATGAATCAATTCAAAATAAAAAGAGCATTACATTTGTATTTTAGTTTTTGCAATATTCAATCCATTTTCTCCATCCGTTATCCCCAGTTGTGCAGTTTTATCTTCCAAGAATATTCCTGCCAAAAAGTGAATTTGTTGTCTTGTGCGTTTTATTATTATTATTATGATATTCATTTCTAATTCCTCCTTCCATTTTTCTTTGAACCTTAATTCATCTCGTTTATTTGTATTAGTTAGGGTTTAGCTAACGATAGATATTAGGTTTTTAATAGTTTTCTAGAATACGCTTTACAAAAAAGAATGACCAAAACTTTGAATGATATATTATATTGAGTTGTGAACTTACAGTATCCCAAATGTTCAGAACCATCTTCAAACATGAGGAATCTGTGTTTTGATCAAGCTTCTGGTCTCTGTCTTTATGTCTTGTAATGGCATCATATCCCCTTTATGGAGTTAGTCACTGGGTGTGTTTGTCTCAGTTCTGCTCCTGGTAACAACCTCCTGAACTATGGACTACAATTCTCATGAACCCAGAATGAAACACTGCCTGTTTAAAATACAATCCAGGAAGTTCAAGATGATGATCCATGATGTTGAAGCTTTAAAAGACACAGTTTGATCAGCTATAGAGCATGTGTGAAAGTATCAAATCATTCATTATCATTTAGTACATCTTCCCCGTACTATATCAAGTCATTCATACAAACCAAGTGCAGCACTGAAGTAATGAACACATTAATGCATCAATAATTATAATACAATATTTTAAATATATGGTGCTTAAATCGTGCATTCTGCATAATGAGTCGTTTTACTTTTGAATGCAGGACTTTTACTTGTAACTGAATATTGTTACACTGTATTATTGCTACTTTTACTTAAGGCAATCATTTGAGTACTGATTATTTATTAAATATGTCCTTAACCAGTTTTATATTTAATGATATAACTGATAAATAATTGATTCAAAATAAAGTTTGAATGTGTTTTCTGTTCCTTAGGAGTACCTGGTGCACTAGTGCCTCCTGATTGGCCGAGAAGTTCTCTGATGATGTCTTCGTCTCAGGATCTAAACTCCTGAAGATGATCTACTGGGGAGGCGCTGTGCGCAGATCAATGTCGTGCACCTTTCTGTATTTCAAATGAGATTGATTCTACCTCTGATCACAACATGATTTGTTTGTGCCATGAAGATACCCACTGCTGTTCTCCAGAGTTAACTACATGTAAGGGTTGTAAATGATATTGTCCTGATTTGCTCTTTCAAACTGTACTGTACAAGTTCATGTATTTCAAATTGCCAGTATCCAGCTGTGTGTGGAATGTTTGATCACATTTCTTTCCTGCTTACAGTGCCTCAGGGCCTATCCTGTCTCTATTTATGGCCAAGGTCGCATTAAATGTATATATATGTTCGCTTTATTCACATGAATCCTGGAAAGCTTTTTATTTACACGTTTATATGTCCTTTATTTCAATAAACGGTCAACTGGAACGTTCAACTTTTTAAGACATCATCAACATCTGTAATTAAAGTTATTTAAGTGTTGTAATGAAGTGCAACATACATATTCATGGGTATATGTAATGATACCAAGATTCCAACTTGCACACATTGCACAACACACAAATAAAAATAGAATATTGTCGAGAAAATATATATTTTAGTATGTTGAAAATGTAAAAAACAACATAGTATATAGTATGTCGAAAGTATTTTAAAATCAGCATAGTATAGCATGTTAATTATTTTAAAAAAGGACACGATACTATGTCGAAAATATTTAAAAAACGACATAGTATAGTATGTCGAAAGTATCTTTTTAAACAGCATAGTATAATATGTTGAAATTATAATATTTTTAAAACCAACATAGTATGTCCAAAAAATGTAATAACGACATAGTATGTCAAATATACCAAAAAAGCGGCATAGATATTTAAATAACGACATAGTATGTCGAAAATATAAAATAAAAAAACCACATAGGTTGTAGTATTTTAAAAAACAGCACAGTATAGTATGTCAGAATATATAAAAAAACAACATATGTTGTTTTTTTCTTTAATTTCTCGACAGACATACTAAATCTGCCTTAATCCTTGTCCTTCACTTATACTTGTATATGTCCTTACATTTCAACAGTACATCATATCCACAGTTAGTTGACTATCCATATTATTTTCTTTACACGTTAACATCTGTAATTATATCTTTTCAAATGTATAATAGTGATAAATATCCATGTAGAAAAATATTGGTTTCATGACAAAATACGTCTCCTGCTACAACTTAACACATTGTACACTTTGTACAACACCAGTGGTGGAATTTAATAAAGGAGATTTACTCAAGTCCTGTACACATTTGAGGTACTTGTACTTTACCTGAGTCTTTTAAATGTATGCTACTCAATACTTTGGCAGCTTTAGTTACTAGTTACTTTATAGATTCAGATTATGAGATAAAACCAATTATAAATCTAATAAGTAAAAATTAACATTAGCATTTAATTTAAGGCTAAAATATCCAGATCAGCTTACAAAGTAATTCAAATTAGCTCAAACTTTTCCAATTGTGATGTGTACTCCTAAGTGAATCCTGAAATGGATTCACTTCGGAGTGAAGCATAACGAGTAGGCTACTTTTACTTTTGTCACTTTAAGTATATTTTTAATGGCAAACTTTTTTACTTTTACTTAAAGGTAGGGTAGGTAAGTTTGAGAAACCGGCTCGAGATACACTTTTTGTTATATTCCATGGAATGCTCTTAACATCCCGATAGCAATGAATATCTTAAGTGCTTTGACAAAAAATCCATAAAAAAATGTCATCTGTGGAAGCTGTAGTACTGTAAAAAGCACGACCAATCATTTTAGCCGGCCCGGCTAAAATAACTGGATGGCCTACCTGCCTGTCAGCCTTCCATCTGTGCACAAACTTATCACGTGCCCTCATTGGTCATGTGCGCGTTCGTGTGTGTTGGAGGAGGGGCTCTGTAAGGAAGTGGCAGATTTTTTCCGGTTGTGTATTTTCAAATTCTAGCAATCTCGAGCCGGTTTCTCAAACTTACCTACCCTACCTTTAAGTAAGATTTTGAATGATTGCATGAAATGTAGTATTGCTACTTTGACTGAAGTACAAGATCTGAGTACTTCTTCCACCACTTTACAACACACTACATATTCCATAAAATGTTTAATATTGAAGCACATACAAAAATATTTCTCCATACTTGTGTTTTCTTTTGATTACAACATTGAATGTAATGACTCCCTGACTCTATCTGGATGTTCTCTAAATGGTGATGCTGTTCTCCACGCGGCTGGGCAGCAGGAACAGGTACTGGAGCTCCAGTCCTTCATTCTGACCCAGGATCTGCTCCTCGATCTCCTTCAGCTCTGCTCTGAACCTGTCAATGACCTCCTGGGCCCGCTCCTCAGTGAAATGCTCCTCAGCGTATTGGCCCAAAGGAATCTAGGCAGGAGGAAACAGGAAGTTACAGAGGAAGTGTTAGAGCCAGTTTACTTTAAGATGATTATTGTTGGAACCTTTGCTAAGTGGTTTAGATTGAACGTATTTAATTATTGTTTTTTGTAAATAACACTTGCATTAAACATTAGTGTAAGCTAGCTCGGTAGATAGATAGATAGATAGATAGATAGATAGATAGATAGATAGATAGATAGATAGATAGATAGATAGATAGATAGATAGATAGATAGATAGATAGATAGATAGATAGATAGATAGATAGATAGATAGATAGATAGATAGATAGATAGATAGATAGATAGATAGATAGATAGATGGATAGAGAGAGAGAGAGAGAGAGAGAGAGAGAGAGAGAGAGAGAGAGAGACAATAAATGAACAGTCCAAAATATTTTAGAAATAAAATAGCATACCAAATAAAAAAAGTTAAAGAATATAAAATAAAAAATGTTGTTTTATTGCTCGATTTTAATTTGACATTTAATTAATTTTTATTTTGTTACCCTATTTGAGCACCTGATAAACGCTTGATAAATAAAATTTCAAAATATAATATATCTAGTATATATTTGACCACAATCTTTTTTGTTATATATGAGATTACACAGAGAACTCCTTTTTGTTACATTTAAATGAAGGAAGTTTAAATATGTACATGCCGCCTGCCTGGATTGCTAAATAAATATGATGTGATGCAACGTTACATTTGGAAACAAATTGAGGCCAGTCAGAACCCAAAGGACAGTGGCTTTTTATTTGAGAAAAGCACTAAAACGCCACGACAGGAAGTAATGGAGTCCTCATCAAGTGAATGATCACCTGACAGACATACTCACTGCGTCTGGCTGGGCCCGCCCCAGATGCCATGTGATGGCCATCTGCACACAGGACTGGCTGACATCAGGGAGGGTGGCCATGATCATCTCCATGGTGACAGCATCTTTGTCTGCTGGGGGGGGGTGTCTCATGGTGCAGGGGGTGTTCGGGACCCAGGCGCACCAATCAAACTAGAGAAGCATCAGAGAGAGGAGGAGTCAGAGCCCTGAGTGGGATGTAGAACTATTTCCTCTCAAAAGTGACTTTTGCAATAATCAGTGTGAGAAGAAGTACTCAGATCGTTTACTTTAGTAAAAGTACAAATACTATTATCTTAAAGTACTCCATTATAATTAAAAGTCCTGATCTCAACATGTTACTTAAAGATCTCCTATCATGCAAAAGTATTATCATCAAAATATACTTAAAGAATAAAAAGTTCTCATTAGCCGCGTTCACACCGGAGTACTTTTCACCGTACTTTTCGCGTTTAGTTCCGTTAGTACCCCTTATGTCGCGTTCACACCAAAAAGAGTACTTAATCTCGGGAATTTTTACCCCCATTTTTAGTGCCCGCTGAGAGATCGTACTTTCCTGTGGGAAAAAAGTGCCCCAGTGCTGATTGGCTGGGCGAATTGCAAACCACGCCCCGTACAACTGTGAAAATGTTGTGTAGAGCCGCCATTGTTTTTCCTCGCTACAAAAACCCAGCGCACCGACGGAGAGTAGTTTGTTTTTTAAAGCAGTTATGGCAAGCATCAAGAAATCATCGGAGCGGTGGAGTGATGAGGAGGTGCTTCTGGAGATCTACGCCGAGGACGCGACCCAGGGAATGCTACTGAAGCCAGTTCAGTAGCTTTCACTCGACCTGGGAATCGTGCACAGCCCCACGGCATACCGGCTACAAATAAAGAAACTCAGGCAGGACTACAAACAGCGGATTCAGTGGCCAACGATGACGACCACGACGAAGGTAAAATCAACTACATGCACTGGGGTTTTAATCTGCACAATAATGGTCTCAGATGTACTTTTATTTGCTCCGTAGATCAAGCTAGCCATGCTAGGCTGAAATGGCTAACACCGGCCCCGAGCTAGCTACATCTAGCTCGCTAGATATTCTCGGCCGCTATGAAAACGTTTTGACTTGTGAATAACTGTGCAGTGTTTCTGTAATTTGCTTCACTAACTCATGGCACTAATCGTCTGTTTCAGGCGAGGATGGACAACTCTCGGGATTGGAAACAAGCGAGCTTTGCATTCTAGATCACAGCGCTTGGTCGTCCCCCTTACCAGCAACCAAACGCAAAGGTACACACACTGTAACTTTGTCTTGAAAGAACGTTACGCATCGAACTGATGTTCACAATCATGTTTATTTCCTTCTTGGTACAATTATGAAACAGCGTGAAAACGTATTCGCCTAGACCGGCATTTACAAATGTTCGCGCCTTTTTACTCTCTCACAAACATTGTAAACATCCGGGCTAGAGGTCACATGACTTCCGGTAAGAAAACTTGCCTCAACAACATTAAACAAAGTTCAAGCATACATGAAGCACTCTTCAAAAAGGAACAATCCTCCGTGTTTGAACCTCTTAAATCGCTGCATAGCCGATTTATTTGGACTGGATTATCCCAGAGAGGCTAAACATTCTTTATAACACAGTTTCAGATTTGTGAAACCTTTAATTCTATTTGTGAAAATACAAAAAAGAGAGATTTCAGTGCTTTTTCGCATCCTGGCCACATTAGACCAGGTCCTGATCTAAAACCACTATACCTAGACTCATCAAATCTGGACTGGATTATCCCAGAGGGTCTAAACATTCTTTATAACACAGTTTCAGATTTGTGAAACCTTAATTCTATTTGTGAAAATACAAAAAAGGGAGATTTCAGTGCTTTTTTTTACATGTAGACCACATTAGACCAGGTCCTGATCTAAAACCACTATACCTAGACTCATCAAATCTGGACTGGATTATCCCAGAGAGTCAAAAGATTCTTTATAACACAGTTTCAGATTTGTGAAACCTTAATTCTATTTGTGAAAATACAAAAAAAAAATTCCTAGTATGTTGTAAAACTACATGGCGACTAAACAGATCTTGTATCTTGCTTATTTTCCCCTCTTAGAAAAGCGGACACGGGATGCGAATTTCTTTGACACCGTCCAGGCGTTGGAGGACCGGCGTGCCGTGGTGAAAGAGTCGATGCACGGGGATCAGATGGTGCTGTTCACCAAGGCCCAGGAAACGGAGGACAAGATGCTCACCAGTTCATTTTATATTATTGTTATTACTGTTATTATATAGTCTTGATACAACTGACACTTTATTTTATATTGATAATGTTAATTTACATGTACAACTTCTATTTTATTTACATTAAAAATGTGAACTTCTATTTACTGTTAAACAGATCCTGTATCTTGCTTATTTCTCCTGACCCTTTATCTTTAGTGACCTGTGTAGCATCCTATACATCACATGTAAGTGATTATTCTGATACCATCATGTTTCATCGGTTATAAACTGGCAAAGCTTTATTTGTCATTTATTTATCATCAATGTTGCAACCTTGTGGAGGAATGGCAGGGGCACATACACAAATATGATAATTTATATCATTTTAAATATTATTTGACCTAAAACTAAATGTTTTTATGATTGTCCTCTGAGGAGGACATGGGGATTTGCAAACCTTTAATTCCCCCCCCCCCCCCATTTTACACAACACAAAATGGAGTCCACTATGGGCCGAAACTAACATGTAGGTTTCCATAGTGTTTATGGCAGACGGATGCAGTGGGTCTCAGGAAGATATATAATAAATAATAAAGGTGGGTTTGCTGCTGAGCCTATTTACTGTGCATACAACACACCTGGCACAGTTTATTGTTATTATATTGCCACACTGTACACTATTGTAATGTTGCCTGTCTTGACTGGAAAATAAAAGAGAAACAAAAGCACTGTACAAAAGATCAGCTTTATTGTCAAAATGTTTACAATGTACAATTTACACACTGTTCAGATGCCTCATAAGGGCTGTGCGTGTGTCTTGCCCCCCAGCCTCGGCAATGGCTGGCGCTCGCCCATCAAGCTGGGTCGCCGGTAAGGCAGTCCATTCGTCCCTGTACTCATCATTACTTTCACAAAGGTTATGTAATAAGCAACATGCTGCCACCTGGATTTTGATCTTGTCCATCTTGCAGTCGTTTCTTTTCATCAAGCACCGCCACCTGCCCTTCAGTCTGCCAAAAGCGTTCTCCACCACCACTCGTGCTCGGCTTGTTTTGTTATTGTACGCAAGTTGCTCAGGCTGCATTAACTCAGTTACAAAGCTGTATAACATGAGCACAAACAGCACAACTTCAGTCGACTCCATCTCCATCATGTCTGAGGTCGGAAGGTAAACAACAGACGCCTAATGTACAGCGAGTGGGTGGGCGTCGCAGTATACGCGGGAAGTTTTTTCTTCTTCTTCTTCTCTTGTTTTGTAGCGGATTGCAAACAACTTTAAGGTGCATACCGCCACCTACTGTACTCGCCGTGAAGTGGTTTGTGGCCTGCCAGTAAAGCCAAAGCAGAAGAAGAAGAAGTGACGTCATTTGCGTAATCTTCCCTCAGGGAAAAGTACTCCGGTGTGAACGCGATCTGTACTAAATGCCCTGGGGTAAAAAGCGCCGGGGCTCTGAGTGCCGGAACTAAGTACAGGAAAGTACTTGGTGTGAACGCGGCTATTCTGCACAATGACCCATTTCGGAAGAATATAACGTACAGAAGTATTATCAGCTAAGTGTACTTTAAAGTGGACCTATCATGCTATATTTGAATAATATAGTGTAGGACCATACCTATATAAGGCATATTTATACTTTTTTTTTTTCAAAATACCAAACAGATCATGCATTTTAGCCATGCCTCATTTTGCTCAATTTGACAATTTCTAGCTCTGTTTTTGCAAGGGCAGATTCAGTGAGAACAGCACCATCTACTGGCCTGGCATATGTACTACAGCGTCTCCAGCGCTTTCGAACGGCAATGGCCGTGGCTGTCTCCTCCTGATTGGTGGAGCTGGCCCAATAGCCGTAGCGCCACCGTCCTGACGTCAGGACAGTGTTCAAATCTGGATCAGTTTTTATCAGATCCGTTGCAGCCCCTTTTTTAGAGATTTGGGTATGGAGGAAAATAGAGAGGGTTGTGTTTTCTGACACTTGTGGCGCGTTTCCACTACAGCGCGGAGCACGGTTTAAGAGGGCTGTGACGTCAGCGGCCCGTCTTTGGTTGCGTTTCCACTTGGCCTAGTACCCGCCGGCGGGTCCTAATTCACAGTTTTCCTGGCCTCATAAAATCGCGGGTCTAGGGCCAGAGACAACGAGGCTGAGTCGGGCTGAGTATGCTAAACTAGAGAGAGCATCGCTGGCAAGGGGGCTACAACTACAACAAGATGGACATATTTGACCGTGATTTAATTGTAATACACGTTTCAAAATGATGCCGAAGTAACAACATACTGATACCGGTTAGTAAAAACCATGAATTAATGCTTTGTCAAGTCTGCAGACAGACGGCAGGGGAAAAACCTTTTAAAATGCTTGTTTTCTAAATGGAGATTGGCTAAGCTAACGCAGTATATGCTCCGACCGTCCACACTCACAACAACGGCCTATACAGACATAAATAAAGCAGCGACTGTATTCACCATGACACAGGCAGTCTGTGGTTTGTACTTGTTTAACTTTGTCTAGTTTCTGAACATATATGAGGAGCTGTGAGCTCTGAGTGCTAACAGCTAACGGCTGTGTTGTTTTTCTGGGGATCTCTGAAGATCACGTCACGGCTCCGCCTACACTGCGTTACTATAGATACTACCCCAGTTCCTAAACTGTAATGGAAATGCGCCATAAAGTGAGCCAGTCCTAACGAGGCCCAGCCATACCGAGCGGGGCCGAGCGAGGCCGTGTAGTGGAAACGCACCATTGGTGAGTTCCCTGGAACACCGGGGACACATATTCATGTATAAAAGACGTACAAAAGTGCATTTTGCATGATAGGTCCCCTTTAAGTATCAAAAGTTAAAGTACTTGTTGCAGAATGGATCTTTTCACATTATTATATTATTATGGTTAATATATTATCCTGTTTGTATACATGTAGGAGCATTTTAGTATGATAGTTGGTCAATGTGGAGCAATTTAGATACTTGAAATCCAGAGTATATTAGTATTACAGTACTGCATTACAATATCAGCATAGCATGTGTTTTATATGTACAAAGTAACTGTATCTGTGAGTGTTAAATAAATATAGTGGGAAAAAAAGGTTCAATATTTGCCTCTGAATGTAGTGGAGTAGAAGTTTAAAGTAGCATTGAATGAATATACTCAAGAACAAATATGTCAAAACAATACTTGAGTGAATGTGATGTGAGCACCTGTCCGTTGTTGGTGGCAGCGTGCTGGGCTGTGGCGATGAAGATGACCACTGACAGCAGGGTGCTCAGCTCCTCCAGGGTCAGCCTGCTGGGCAGACCTGAACAGGTGGAAATAACCAGGATTAAGATGCACATTAGATCTCATGTTTATATATGTTTTGTATGTATTCTGGTTTTTGTGCTTTTACGTTGTAATCAGGGTTGGAGTTATGTGGGAGCCAATGGGAGCTGAGCTCCCATAAGGAGGGGTCTGAGCTCCTATGAAAGCAGTGAAATCATACATCTGTGGGGGTCGCTAATACATTACCAACAAATAATGCATGTGTCAACGTAATGAGTATTATGTACGTTAACGAGGTAAATAGGCTAAAAGAAAAAGATGTTTTCCAAAAGAACTACGCATCGTATTGTCTCTTGAATGACAATATGCCTGCACTGCACCTCCAATACATTATTGCGCAATCTATGCCTGTGAGCGTGCTGCGCGAGCCGAGAGGATGTGTGTTTGTGTGCGTGTGCGTGTGCGTGTGCGTGCGTGCGTGCGTGCGTGCGTGTGTGTGTGTGTGTGTGTGTGTGTGTGTGTGGTTAGTTTTAAAGACCCCCATAAAACTCAGATTATAACTCGAACCATGGTTGTAATAAAATAATGATATACATTAAACTGACCAAAGTTGGGCAGCTCTGTGAAGCCCTCCTGAGTGATGTCTCTGAACCACGCCTGGAGCTCCTGGTCCTCCGTCACGTCCTCGTCTGACTGGTAATAAAGACCCACAATGCCCGAGACAAAACTGGAGAAAGAGGCACAGAAAAAAAAATAATGTATGAATAGGTTAACAGTTCCTTCATTATTTTACAATCCCAGTTTCAAGTTTCAGACAGAGGGCGAAAAGAGGTGCTGCAGCACAGGCAGGATGAGAAAGAGAAAGAGCTTTCTGAACATTAAAGCATGGAGACATGTCACAGTGGAGACACGACATATAAATATGAACCTGAAAATGAGCATAACCTGTGCACAAACACACAAAATACATATGTTATATTGTTGAACTCCAGGGGGCTCTGTACAAGTCTGTATCATTATAACCACTCAGGTACCTCAATATAAAAAAATATGTTTGAAAGGTAAAAGAAAACACCCAGCATTGTGATATGGCTTTATAAAGCTCTTAAATGTGTACAAGCATGATCATTCATGTCCTACAATATTATTATGGAATAAAATGGATCTCTGTTAAAAATGAAAGTGTGGAAGTAAGACCTGCTAAATATCGGTTGATACACTGCTACCCATTAATACATTTGAATATCATATCTGCAATGGTCGAATCCCATTTTAGGGCTTAATATCCCTTTGGTGGATACGAAGTGAACACAAGCACACTCTAACTGCTCTGTTGATCCTGAGTTCCCTGGGTCTTCTTGTTTGCAGAATAAAGCAGAGCAGCAGCAGTGTGAATACACAGAGTGTGTGTTGTGTACCTGTGTATGGCCTCCCACAGCATCAGACTGTTGTCTCTGTAGAAGTATTTGGGGAGCTGAAACACACCCCTGTCAGCGAAGTCGTGGGGGGGCTGCAGGGAGCGGTACGTCAGCACCTTGTACTCCCTCTGGGCCAGGATCATAAGGCCGTCCCCCCCGGTGGACACAACCTATACACACACACACACACACACACACACACACACACACACACACACACACACACACACACACACACACACACACACACACACACACACACACACACACACACACACACACACACACACACACACACACACACACACACACACACACACACACACACACACACACACACACACACACACACACACACACACCATGGTTAGCTCCATCATTATCGGATGCACACACATGTCATGCACACATAATATAATTATCAAATCAAAATGTAATTATGTAGCACTTTTCATACACAGAAGTGATTCACCAGCTTTGTGATTAAAAACAACTAAGGGACTGAATAAAAAAGGAATAAAATAAAATACATACAAATAAAATACATAAAAATGAATAAAATCAGATACAATCTGAATAAATCCTTGCCCTCAGGTCTTCTGGGAGGCTGGTCCACAGTGGTGGGCCTCACCGGGGGTCTTTGTTTTCACTTTGGGTATGATTAAACTGCCGGTAACAGAAGACCTGAGGGGTCCAGAGGGGTTAAAAGCAAAACTGATAAAAAAAGCTGGGCCCACGACCAATAAGAGCTTTAAAAACCAATACAAGTATTTCAAAATGGATCAAACTATGAGGTGGGGAAGTTAAACCTTCCAGTTACATATTCTTTTTCAGAGTGACACACCCTTTTGAAGATGCCGTTGGACGAGAGGAGCTGAGTGCGCCCCCTGCAGTTGATCTCCAGGGTGTAGCGCAGGTGAGGGGACAGGAGCTGCAGGAGAAACAGAACACTGATCAGAACACCATGACAACCAGAGTACATAACAGAAACACAACTGAGCTGTTAAGATCTGGAAAACACCTCATCTCAAAACGGTCACACTGTAAATGTAGTTTAATGTACAATTCCTCTGCAATGTGAGTAACAGACATCGATTGCTGTTTGTTTGCTTGTTTGTTTGTTTGTTTGTTTGTCTCTTCTTAGTCTGTTTTTGTTTTGTGGGTTTTATTATGTGTTGTCCTTAATATGTTGGTATTGTCTCACCTTGTAACTTCTGGAAAAAAAATATATTGAGAAGAGAAATCATGTTTTCATTCATTAATTGTTTCCAGTTGCCTCTATTTTTTTACTTTAAAGGCTTGCCAGTAAAATAATGGAATTATGAGCCACTAGAAGTCCTTTAATGTGCCGTTGAGTTTCATTGGCAAGTGAAGAAGGCTCTGAAGAAGACAATAAATAGTAATAAATAGCACCTACGAATATCTTGTTGCAAATGAAAGCGCTGACTCTAACTGTGTTGTTGAAATGATAGAATTAGTCCAAAGGAATTGTATGAATGTATTATATTAAGTATAACATATATATATATCATATATATAATATATTATATATTAAGACAAAGGATAATGAAAGGATCAACACATGAACTGAAACACTAACTCCACAAGGCTTTATATCTGCAAATCATGATATCAATATTCCATTTTTTAAATATCAGTTATTTTCAATACCGGTATATCGTGAGCAGTGGTAGAAGAAGAACTATGCTTTTGTAATCACTTATAATCATTGTAAATGGGTTGCTAATATGATGATTGATGTGTTTTTATCTCAACTGGTAAATGTAGAGTTACATTTCATAATGTTATATACTGCTGCTGGATACCTACCTATAAATATATGTCAACGTTTATTTAATAATTTATTTATATTTGTATTCACTAATAATCTAAATCTAAAAAGTAACTAGTGACTGAAAGTTGTCAAATAAATGTAGTGGAGTTAAAAGTAAAATATTGGATTCTAAAATTACAGTATTAAGTACCATTTTTAAGGTACTTGTACTTCACTTCAAATTATTACCAGCCAACATTTGAAAATGAGTCTTGTAGTTTCACATTGACCACAATATGTGACCTTGAAACCAGAATAGTACAAAGACATGGTTTAATATTCTCACTGAAAGCTACAGTTTTAATTATTAAGTATAATGGAATACATCAAACGTGTCTGATATTGTTCTTCTTAAAGGTGGGGTAGGTAAGTTTGAGAAACCGGCTCGAGATACACTTTTTGTTATATTCCATGGGATGCTCTTAACATCCCGATAGCAATGAATATCTGAAGTGCTTTGACAAAAAATCCATAAAAAAATGTCATCTGTGGAAGCTGTAGTACTGTAAAAAGCACGACCAATCATTTTAGCCGGCCCGGCTAAAATAACTGGATGGCCTACCTGCCTGTCAGCCTTCCATCTGTGCACAAACTTATCTCGTGCCCTCATTGGTCATGTGCGCGTTCGTGTGTGTTGGAGGAGGGGCTCTATAAGGAAGTGGCAGATTTTTTCCGGCTGTGTATTTTCAAATTCTAGCGATCTCGAGCTGGTTTCTCCAAAATTACCTACTCCACCTTTAAGCCCAATTTTCAATAAATTCAGTCAATTAAAGTTTTTAACAAATCGTATTTGATGAAAGAACCCCAATAACTTATTTGCAAAACAAGTTTGAAATATATATACCTCCCTTTGTATATGTTTCTGTAAGAGGCCCTCAGTGAAAGATGTTTGGCCCCCACGATCAGACGTACAGACTGTACCTTGTATACGGGGTGCACGGCGGGCAGCTGCCTCAGGGTGGACACACAGAACACCTCCACCACCAGGTGGGTCCTCAGCAGGTGGGACAGCAGCTGGAACACCTGGAACTCAGAGTGACGCACCCACATCTTAGCCATCAGCCAGGCCAGGGGGGGGTCACTGGGCAGGAAGATGGGGGTGTCCCGGTCCGGATTCTGCTCCAGCTAAGTACAAGCAAGGGAGACTATAACAGGCAGTCAAAGGTCAAAGTTCAAAGGCTTTATTGTTACATGCGCAGCAGCTACTGGTCTAGTTGCCAGCACTGTGAACCCCAAAGTTATATGATACAAATGTATAGTAGGGTCCCCAGTACATAGAAGCTGCTGGATGCTAACTTGCATATGTTGGGTAATTTGCACAATTAGCATCAGTTGCGTTCATTTAAATGAATGGCTTTATAGCCTGTGTAAACAATAGTAAAAACATGACTTGGCCAATTTGGACTGATTGTGGGGGTTATTGAGTATGCTGAATCCATTTCTGATATTTTTAGAATCTAAAATGGCAGTTTTAATCAGAAAGTGACCATATTTGTACTCTCGATGGGCTGATTTTGAATAGCATGTTGCAACAATTAGATATAGAGAGAACAAGATGAACATTATTATCTCTACTTTCGACATTTATTTTCTCAAATAAATAGGCAATC
Source organism: Trematomus bernacchii (assembly GCF_902827165.1). Classification (NCBI taxonomy): domain Eukaryota; kingdom Metazoa; phylum Chordata; class Actinopteri; order Perciformes; family Nototheniidae; genus Trematomus; species Trematomus bernacchii. Next base: position 586,650 of record NW_022987787.1, on the reverse strand, counting down.
TGTCCAATCCAAATGATCCCTAAATCTTCCAAATCGACAGAAACAAATGAATCGAAATCAGCCCACCGGGAGTACACATATTGGCATTTTCTGGTTAAAAGCATTATTGATCCTGAAAATGTCAGAAATGGACTCAGCATATTCAATAACTCCAAAAACCATTGCATGCAACAAATAAAAGAAGAAGCAAAGTATAAATAAAATAGTGCAAGAAAATGCTTCAGGACTAATGTGGACGTAACGCAGGAGAAGTGAACTGTATAGCTAAATAGATGAAGATGACTACCTGTATAGCGATGGGCATGAGTCCGTTGTCTGGGTGCAGGTACAGCAGGCAGAGGGGGGCCGCGATGAACTGGGGTCTCCCTCTGATGGTGTTGGTGGGGATCCCGTCCATGATGGCGTAGTCCAACAGGTAGATGTTCCCTGCCTGGGAGAAACAAGTCAGAGACTAAATGACTCTGACAGAAGAACCTACACAGATGGAAAATGTTAATTAAACCTAGAAGAACAATGTGTGTGTGTGTGTCTGTGTGTGTCAACCATTTTTCATCAACCTTTTTGTTCTTTAATTAATTAATTAATTATTACTGTTTCGATTTTTCAATTTTACTCAATTTTTTGTTTTGAGGAAGTGACATTTTGTGTCATGTTGAAATGTTCACTGTAGTGAATTCAAACCCCCACTACTTTAGTAAAAATAAGATTTGAAAAAATGACTGAAGTTGCATTTTTATGGTTCTCTCCTCCACCTTGAGTTCTTTGTCCAGGTGGGTCCCCGGAGCCATGGAGCTCTGCACCATGTTGGGAACTACTGGGAAGTTCTCTGGAAGCTTCCGGATCATCCGGATCATCCTGGGGTTAGAGCCGTTCATACACTGGTAGCCGAAGAACCAGTCCTCCTTCCAGTGCTCCATGCAGTACTCTGGGCCACACACACACACACACACACACACACACACACACACACACACACACACACACACACACACACACACACACACACACACACACCACACACACACACACACACACACACACACACACACACACACACACACACACACACACACACACACACACACACACACACACACACACACACACACACACACACACAAAAGAGCATTTGTGAGGAACTCAAACTATTGAAGGTATCTAGAATCTTTGTGGAAATGAAAAAAAAAAAACTGTATTTCCTTAGAGTCACATAAAAAACACAAAATCAGATCACTGTTACATTTCCCAAAAAGTGAGATTAGTAGCAGGATTACAGTGTCAGTAAAAACCTAAAAAGATCATATAGTGTCTGTTGTAAAGGATCAGATGTTGTCTCTTCCCTGTAAGCTGTACTGTTCTGTAGGATAATACTTTCAGTGTGAATCTATACGCCTACTGCCTGAATCTGCTTCATGGTTTTCACTTTCTTTGCTTCATTTGTTCTGTTTTTAATTCAGCAGGTGAACCTATATGTTCATAGAATAGTGTGTGTGTTTTTAACTGTGAGTATTAAACTAAAACGGAGCATTTTCTGTCAGCTCAGATTTTATTTTTGCTTTTTTAAACTGTAGTATGTGCTCATGTGTTTCAGTGTTGGTGTCCCTGCTGTATCTTATTGATATTCATTTTCTTTCCACAAACCTTTTTATCTTTTTCATTAAATGATGAAACAGTATGCATATATAAAAAGCAAAAAAAGAGTATTATATTTAACTTCCACCTTTCGTTGCTGTGTTATTAAGAAGTCTTGTCGCAACATGTTGTGTTTCTCGTGAAAGTCTTTCAGTCATTCTGTTTTGTGTGTCACTTATAATCATTGTAAATGGGTTGCTAATATGATGATTGATGTGTGGATTTACCTACCGGCTATGGGACTTCGTAGTTTCCAGAAAATTCGTTTGAAATCCTCCAAATCATTCCAAGATTTCCCAAACCTGATGGCCAGCTTCTTCAGAGACAACTCGAGCAATCTGAGGCGAAGGAAGAGAGCATCACATTAAAACAGTATCTCGTTCATTCTAATGCTGTCAGTCCTGAAAGACCCTCTGAATTCTGCACTCAAAGCTACCTCGCATATTTCACTTCTTTTTTTTGTACAGATATATCAATATTTCATCTATATTTTGTGTAAATATTGCTATATTCTAGCAATATAGTTTTCTTAAAATATATATATTTTAAATAATAGCTTTATTTGTTGGTCCTTTTCTTACAATGAACTCTTTGACTGTGTTTATGCATTCACAAACACGCCAAGGCATATTCCTCGTAAACCAGTTTGGCAATAAACCTGTTTCTGATTCTGAGGAAGTAGGAACTCAAATCTTATCAAGGGACTTTCTTGGTGAGAACCAGATCTAGTCTGATAGTGTGATAAACAAAACTGAGATACGTGTGAACCACCTACGCGTAGTGCAGTGAATGTTCAAAGTCGCTCCTTTTCTCGTTGTCGAAGCGTTCATCCTGGGGTAAATCTGCTTCTGTTTTGGCGTCGATACATCTGGGAATCCCCGGAGCCCATGTGACCCATCTGAAAGAGTGCATCATATGAATATGAATATGATTCACACAGTCTGTAAAGGGCTACAGTGTATTGTGAGGTTGTGGACCTGTAAGTGGCCTGTCTCTCCTGCAGCTCCTTCCTCCTGTGCTCCAGCAGCTGGGGTAAGGAATCTTGCATTGGGGTCTTCGCTAGGGAGAGGGGGGAAACATGAAAGTGCATGTTCAGCATGAATTCAGTTCACAGGTTATTCTTTTTGGGGTAAAGACATAGGCACCATTCATGTGGCATGTGATGATGATATCTGATACACTAGCCTTTGCATTCATTCCTGGTACAGGTCCGCATCATTCCATACAAATTCGCTAATGAGTTGGTTGCCATTGGCGGACAAATAAAAAATTAACGACATAAAAAAACCTGGATGTCATCCAACTTCCTCAAGCTCAACAGCAGGACAACAGAGCTCATTGTTGTGGCACCCGAGGCGCTGCTCCAGAATGTGGGTGTCATCTTTGACTCCACCCTTTCCTTCCACTCCCACATCAAGTCTGTCACCAAATCGGCCTTTTTCCATTTAAAGAACATTGCCAGACTCCGACCGTCACTCTCGGAGTCGGTTGAAGAAACCCTAGTCCATGCTTTCGTCACCTCCCGCTTGGACTACTGCAATGGTGTCCTGTTTGGGGTCCCCAACAAAACCCTGGACAGGCTCCAGTATGTTCAAAACGGTGCTGCTAGGGTACTCACACACACAAAGCCGTGGCAGCACACCACTCCCACCCTCATCCACCTCCACTGGCTGCCGGTCAAGTCCCGCATATCCTACAAAGTCCTCCTCCTTACCTACAAGTCCCTCCATGCCCATGCCCCCCAGTACTTATCGGACCTCCTCCGCCCACATGCCCCACCCCGGAACCTGCGGTCTTCAGACTCTGGCCTGCTCACCACCGTCCGTAGCAACCTGCGAACCTTCGGGGACAGAGCCTTCAGTGTGGCAGCCCCCACCCTCTGGAACGCTCTCCCTGCGGAGATCTGCAACATCCCCACGCTTGACGCCTTCAAAAGGGCCCTCAAGTCCCATCTGTTTGCCAAGGCCTTTGGCCCCTAATCGATCTGTTGTTTTGTCTGTCTGACTGTTTGTCTGACTGCCTTTTGTTTTTGTTTGTTTTTATTCCTGTTTTTCTCTGAAAAGCGACCTTGGGTCCCATGCAAGGCGCTGTATAAATCTAAGCTATTATTATTATTATTGAATATTCCAGTTGAAGAGAAGAAGTGCCTTCAAAAAGCAGGTACAACTTCATATCCGAGTCATATTGATTGTGGAATGCTGCATTCAGTTTTCAAGTGGCAAACCCCCTCTACTGACCAGTGCAGTCATCCACAATAAATACAAAGCTTATTTATAACCCTCCTCTCTCCCCCCACACAGGCGCCATCCATGTCGTTCTGGAAGGGAAAGCTTACTTACTGCAACCTTTTTTTAGCTGTTGCTTTTAGCTGTAACCCTCAATTCACAACCCAGTGTGTCATAAGGTTAGCCATTCCTTAACCTTTGAGCCTTAACTGTCATTCTTTCTTATAGCCAGCAGGGTTTGTTTCTACGGGTGCAAAACGAAGTCCTATTGTATAGAAGTCTATACGAAAATTACCTTAATCTGCTCTTGATTTATTTCCTCATTAAAGGTCTCCTATTATACTATTTTTAGGCATATATTATAGGTCTCAGATATATAAAAAACATGTCTATGAAGTGTTTTGCTCAAAATACCAAACAGATCACCCATTCTAGCCATGCCTCATACCCCTCTATTTCAGCCTGTTACTAAAGTGCTGTTTCTTGGTCAGTAGTAAAAGAGACGAGGGCTCATGCAGGAGAATTCTACCCAGATATTCAGCTAAATGCTGCCGTGATTAAATGTCATATCATGTTCCAAACCACATCAAGCATTATTTCTGAAACAGTATGGAGCTCAAATGCTTTTTCTCTTGCGGGTTTACCACAAGGTGAGTTCTTTTTTTGTGCTTTTTTACACATACTCTCTCCAGTACTGCGTTAGCTCTGAGTGTTAGCGATGCTAATGTAAACAAAGACCATATTACTTCCAAAACACGTCGGACATTGTTTCTGATAGCAACGTTTCTGATAGGGCCGTGGGCGTAAAGCCAGCCCACATTGCCGATATTACATCATATCGGACACAAATCTGGATCAGCTCCGTTGTTCCCCCGTTTTTAGAGATTTGGGTACGGAGGAAAAGGGAGAGGGTTTTGTTTTCTGACACTTTGTGAGTTCCCCTACACACCGGGGACACATCTTTATGTATAAAAGACATCAAAAAGTTAATTTTGCATAATAGGGAACCTTTAAACATTTTCTCAGTAAGTTTATGGTCTCTTTCATTAATTTGAAGTCTTCTTCAACACACCATGACTTTGATTTTGTAAATGATGGTTACAGTAAAATAGGTGATTAATCAGGGTATGCTTTAGGGTGAGTTGCTAACACGGAGTTGTCCGTAGGTTTTTATCTTGCAACATTATCCCTTTACAGTTTATTAATTCATGAGAGTAAACTGCAACATTTATTGTCGCCTCAAAATATCTTGTTCAGCATTCACTTGTACTATCCTGTCATGTCAGTCCTGTTTCCAAAAATGACAACATTTAACTTAAGGCTCCTAAAAGGTATTCCAAAAATCAATGGGTGACATCATGTGACTATGTCCACTTCTTCTATACATTCTATAACCTTAACCATGGTTTATTGGACACCACAAAACTTTGCTGCACTCTTTTTCCAAAATGAATATCAGTAATACGTGTTTGCTTGCACTATATATACAGTATATAGTGAATGGTTTATATTATGGCTGGTTTATCAGTTGGACATATATTGTAAACCAGATGATGGAATAATCAGTCCACACAGCAGAATTTGCATGTCACTGGCTATAAAGAGACATGTGCTGAATCCCATTGCAATGTAAGAGCAACTGTCAGTTCGGAGTTGGCAGCTTTGCTCAACGGTTCCTTGACAGCTGAACATTAGAAGTGGATTGTGAGTCCTACCTGTGGCCTCCCTTATCTCCACCTTGGTGTCTCCGATGAACCAGCGGTAGCAGGGGAACGTCAGCACTGTGTCTCTACCTGGAGGCTCCACTGTGACGTAGCGACAGAACCAGTTGTCCTCCAACCAGTACCTCTGCTTCTCCAGCCTGACCAGCAGCAGGGGGCCGAGAGGTGAGGGGCTGGTCACCTTGTACTCATCCACCTGGAGAGGGAGGGGTTGAGGAGACAAAAAGTTCAATTATACCTGCGATCGATGTTTAAAAGTTTAATCAGCACACTCAGTGATCGGTGGTCTGCAGACACTCACCGCTCCTCGGCAGAAGTCCAGTCCGGGGTTGTCCAGCACGGTGCGTTCACTCTCTCCTTTCTCCCCCACCAGGGTCACATAGATGTAGTTGTTGGTGCCCGAATACTCTGATGTACCAGTTGCTACTTTCACCGTGTAGACTTCCATCTGTGGATAGGAACACACACACAACAGATTGGCTTTTTATTAGCAACACCCCACTTTGAATTGATCTTTATTATTCTTATTATCATACTGTTTCATTTCGTTTTTTATTTATTTTATAGTTCTACACTGAGAAAACTGAACCGTTGGAGGAGGGGCTCTGTAAGGAAGTCTGAAGGAAGGGGCAGATTTTCTCCGGTTGTGTACTTTCAAATTCTAGCGCACTCGAGCTGGTTTCTCCATTCTTACCTACCCTACCTTTAATCTTATTGCTTTAAACTAACCTCATACAGTTACGTGAAATTTGTTGACATAATACATTTAATTAAAGTCATCGTTTCAGTTTTTTCAGTGTATTAGCGACATCTCCTTTTAGATGTGTAATCTTTGTTTTTCTTGTCAACGTTTCAGTTTTTCAGTGCAATATCAATTATTCTGTGGACTAACCCTAACCCCCCCAAAAAAAAACTAAAAATATGTTTTTCAATTATTCTGTATCAACATGTCAACAGTGCAGCATTGAAATGTTGAGTTAGGAATAAGCTATTCTTAAACATTGCTCACAAAGTTAACGCTTATACACTTTAAGCTATAGATATACACTTGTACATGGCTCTCATACGAGTGTCCAAAGGTGACAACACTGGCAAACATTCTGTGATGTTATTGACGGGTTGTTTTACCTCTATTCCTGGGAATCATTTGAATATCAAGTATGCAAATGCTTAAGCCACACTCACACAAATGAGCAGATGAAACAACAGATAAGTGGACTGAAGCAGGATGTTGTCTAAGAACTGTAGCATTAAGTAACTTCATGAGTACAGAGATAAATAATAAAGATGTGAATATAAAGTTAGTGTATACAAGCCGAGCAAACAGTTTAATAAACGTAAGAAAGTAGGAGCTTCAGTGTTGAAGTCAAATGCTTCATGTATGGCATCATTTCTTCAACTGAGTTTTCATTAACCCTTTTTTTTTCACCAGATTTTCTACCTCAACCAAGCAATGCAAAAAAGTATTGCAATCTTTTTTAGATTTTTCTCTGACTAGTGTCATCTATCATTTTCACTCATGTCTTTGTATTTGCATTAAAACGAGTAGATGGAAGCACACTTTGTCCAGTCAAAAGGTATGTTTAATAGTCTTGTTGCACAAAATTGGAATGAATCCAAAATCTCATCAACTTAGATCCTTCACACTCATAAATCATCATTTCGCAACAACTCTGCGAAACAGTTACCGGCATTGAACTGCTAGACAGAAGTAAATCAACCATTCATTTTGTGCAGCCAGGTGATTTAAAGTGTACTTATACTGTCATAGATATGACAACAAAACCAGCATCACATGCACAAATACAAAGAAATATCGGATTAAATAAATGATGAAACTTAGGTATCTCCTGCATTGAGCCAACGCAGTGGCTTGACAGTGATGAAACGTGTGTGTTCAGACTGTGGTGAGAACACACACACACACTGGACATGTTTCAGAACTTCTCACAGTGTCATTGCTCAATCATGCATCTCAATTATATATCAATATTTTCCCATGGTTGACAAACCCCGAGGTGTTAGGAAAATGAACATTTCTAGCACACCCAAGTGTTTAAATGCATGAATACTCATTTTTACACGTTTTTCTGAACTTCTTAACAGATCTATGCTCAATAGACCTCATTCTCACACAAAAATATCACATTCTGTTAAAAGAAGGCAAATATTTTTGAATTATTTTGACTACAGTTAAGATTAGAGAAACATGTGTCTATCACAAAATGTCAAAGTTAGGATTTAGTTTGAAACCATTTAACATTTTAAATAGCTGCACAGAATAACACAAGATGCTATAAATGTAAACCAAACACAATTCTTGGTAGGAAAGTTGTATGGAACCATGAAGTGGCAATGACCCGAGGACAACAGGCAGGTTAAGTCTAGTTTTAACTGTACATTCCACATATGAGTTCTAACCCCAGGCTATGCTTGTATTTAGAACCCGAATTCAATCAAACATACTCACTGTGTTCAGGGTTGTGTTCACAGAGGGTCTGTTCCCTCCTCTTCTTTTCCTCTGGTTTCCTTTTGAATGTTTATATTCTGGCCCTTCCCCTACTTTTTTTCTTTTGCCTATGTATCCAATTTCTTTCTTTTAAGTCCTCAAAGATCCATGAGTTACAGTTATCTGGTCAGCAGGACTTTTCTAAATGCAGACTCTCTTCAGTGTTTTGTTGCCAGCTTTAAGTTTTCCTAACGCTCCCTCCCTCTAACAGCTCCCTGCGACTGACTCGCTCGCTCAATCACTCCTTTGTGTAGTCTCACCTTGCTCTCTTCAACACACACGCAGAAAGAGAGAGAGGGGAAAGTTGCAAAAGGGAAGTTGGTTCAATATCTATAGGCTGCCCTGATGGGGCTGTCAGATAGCACTCATATTACAGAGCAGTGTGCACGGAGTGTCTGTCAAAACTGCAAAAACTGAATTACATGAAGTACATAATGTACAGAATAGAAACACATTAACTTAGGAGGTAGCCACTTGCTGTCTTTCCTCATTATCAGTTTCATTGGTAATTGAAGACACATGACCGGTCATGTCTCTAAACCTCCTGTTACCATTGTAGCAGTAGTTTTAAAGGGGCCCTATTTGTTTGTTGGGTGTTTCTTGTAGTTTGTTTTATACGTTTTAGTGCATGTAAATGGTCTGCAAAGACTAAAATCCCTGTGTTCCCTCTGGTTTCAGACAGAGGGTGAAAAGAGGTGCTGCAGCACAGGCAGTATGAGGAAAATAAAGAGCTTTTTGAACATTAAACATGGAGACATGTCCCAGTAGAGACACTAAATACTGAAATGAAGCTGAACACGAGCATAACAGGGCCCCTTTAATACCATTCTGCCTCGTATCTTTTCAAACATCCAATGCTACTGTTGGTTCAAGTTTTTAGCAGAATGGGGCCCCTTTAATATGACATTAATTGAACCTCGTACAGACATATAGGTTAGTTTGATTATCTTACTAAATCTGAGTTACGTGACCTCATACTCAACATAATCATAGTTGAACCAGCTGTGTTTCAGGAAGTGTTTCAAACATTCTGTTGACAGTGTGAATGTTTGAACAGTGAATACATTTCAGCTGCCAGCTTCCTCTTCCCATCAGTCATTGTGCGTGAAATGTTTCTGTCAGGTTCATAAAGAGGATTTACCCTCATGGATGCTGACGGTGAGGGGGACAGAAAAACTCTCTTTTCCTAGTGTTTGTTAAACCTTTTGAGGCAGCTTTTGGACAGGGACTTGCATGTTTGGGTGGTAGATTATTTTCTGATTTAGAGTTGCCATGTCTTCCCTCATATGAAACTTCGAAGAAACGGAAATGCAAGCAATTACTAAATACTATCTTAATGCACGAAGGTCTGCTCGTGTTCCCAAAAAATGTTTTTTATAAAAGGATGGTTTTTGAAAAACACCTGGAATTATTTACATTCACACGGGTTGAAAACAGTAGCATTGGATGTTTGAATATGAGACACAATGGGCCCCGTTATGCTCATATTCAGGTTCATATCAGTATCTAATGTCTAAGTATCTTTAATGTGACATGTCTCCATGTCTCTCTTTAATGTTCAAAAGGCTCTTTATTTTTCTCATACTGCCTGTGCTGTATACGGTGGCCCTGAAGTGCAAGACACCACAGCATTTCACAAAACACAACAGCATTTCACAAAACGCCGCAGCATTTCAGAAAACGCCGCAGCATTTCAGAAAACGCTACAGCATTTCAGAAAAGGCTGCAGCATTTCACAAAACACTACACTGCTGTGATTGGTTGTTTTTGCTGCCAGTCAAGAAATGACGCTTCGTGATTGGTCAGCACCCGACAGCGCAACATGTCCCAACACATCAGCCGTTAGCTGTTAGCACTCAGAGCTCCTCATATCTGTTCAGAAACTGGACAAAAGTTAAACATGTACAAACCACAGACTGTCTATGTCATGGCGAATACAGTCGCTGCTTTATTTATGTCTGTATGACGTTGTTGTGAGTGTGGACGGAGCAGCTACAGGTTAGTTTAGCCTGATACAACCATACACCACGCTCATCTGTAAACTGATTGCTACTTCCTGCATTGTTACTGAAAAAATGGCATTTTGTATGTTTTCTCTCTTGGAATGTTTACCAGATCATCACTTGTCCTTGCATGCCAGGAGTAGACAACACACCTGACAAGTTTAACTACCCTGATCATAGATTAGACAAAGCATGACTCGAACCGTTGAACTGCAAGTGGTTTGACCCGAACAGGTCTGTGCCCTTTTGTATTAACTACAATTATAAGTATTTTTCACCTCCCGAGCATTGGAGCAGAATTGGTCATATTATAATGGATCTGTATCGGTATCTAATGAACCTTCTTGTGTTTCAAGTCAAAATCAGCCTGCTACAACGGCTTTATTAAATAAAACATGAATTGAACCCAAAATGGACTCTGTGCTGACATCAGATGTGCTTAGACCATATGTTCCATAGATCTCTAGAAACAAAGAATGTGGATGCATTTTCCTGCCTCTGTTTTTAAAACCTACTGAGAACTTCATCCCCTCCTCTCACATACTTTTCTTTTTTGAACTCAAATATGTGACGATAACTGCGTGTGTATCCAGGAGAGTGACTTGACAGATGGTCGCTCTATGTGTCAGAACAGACCTTGTAGCAGCCATGATTTGCAACCCCTGTTATTCCAGCTGGAAAGCATGTATATGACATTCCCAAAGTGTGGCCAGAACGGACAAAAAGAAAAGTACACTCAAAGCTTGAGTCCCTCCTGATATCTTAGCTCATCTGGAATGTCCTGCACTCTTTCTTTACAATTTAGTCGCAATAATTACAGGTTTTCAATGGTTTGTGTGTAGATCGTGCACTCGTATGATGTGTGTGTGTGTAACGTGTTTATCTTAAAGGTCTCCTATTATGCTAATAGTAACGTGGACTTACTAAAATGTATTTTTTCAACAAATTTCACATAACTGTATAAGGCTTGTCAAATTGCTTTCAACAAGCCTAAAACAGTTATGTGTAATTTGTTGACAAAATATATTTAATTAAAGTCCCAGCTGTCGAATATGCTTCAGTACACTGATGTAATATTTGGCTCCACTCAGTGTTCCCTTTGTCCCTGATTAATAACATGTGTGACACAGGAAAAACACCATCAAATGTCTTAAAGGTCCCCTATTATATTCTTTTCAACAATATATTATAGGTCTCAGATAAATACAAAACATGTCTCTGAAGTGTTTGGCTGGAAACACCAAACAGATCATTGCAGCATCCCATAATCCCCTTTCAGCCCTGTTCCAAAAGTGCTGATTCTGTGTCTGTATTAAATGCTAATGAGCTGCTGCTGGCCACGCCCCTCTGAGAAGTGATTGGTTAAAAAAAACACAATGGTGCTCGGGCGGGGGTTACCCTGGCTAATACATTGGCTAATGGTTCCTCAACCCCACTAATGCGGCTTTCACACCAGCGCTTTTCCCTTTCTAGCTCCGAGCTAGAGCTTTTCTGGTTCAGCTCCGGTTTCCCTTTTCTGCTCCCGCTCTATTCACACCACTCAAGAGCCGGGATGGTACTGCGTCATTGCCTCATCGTTTGCGTCATGACGTAACCGTTTACGTGCCTGCTTCATAAAAGTCAAACCGCGCGGAAATCCCTCACATCGACAACAACAACAATGGCCGATTGTATTGAAGCGCTGTTCGCTTTGGTTATCCTCTTACGAAACGAAATGGAAGGCATGGGACGACTTTACAAGGGACGACTTTACTTGGAACTTTACAAACATCACATGCGAAATGCAAGACTTCTTTGTGGTCTTCAGCATCTACTTCAACGACGATTCCGTAGGAAAAAGAAGGTAAATATACGTCCTATTCGATGGCGTTAGAGCTAGCTGTTGTTAGCCTTTGCATGCGCAAAGCTCAAAATACCCAGCTTTGCAGCATTAATTACTATGGTATAACATTAAAACGGATTCTCAATGTTATTTCCACAGATCATGTTGAAATGGCGGAGGTCGCGTGTTATTTGGACACAGCCCAGATCTTCCGATTGGTGGGACACCATTGCTTCAGACTTCTCCCCTCAGCAATTCATGCAGAATTTCCGCGTGTCCAGGGAGTCCTTTGAGTACATCTGCAACCAGCTCAGCTGCATTTTGGGGAGAAGAAACACAAATTACCGTCTGTGTATACCCAATAAAAAACGGGTTGCAATTGCCCTCTGGAAGCTGACCACCGGCGGAGAATACAGGACCATCGGTCATCTTTTCTGGGTAGGCCTATGCACCGTTTGCGTCTGTGTTCAGGATTTCTGCAGGGCAACCATGGAAGTTCTGCTTCCACTACATATCAAATTCCCTGATGTGGAGAAGTTGGTGGAAATGGCCACTTTTTTCAACAACCGTTGGAGAGCACCACAGTGTGTTGGTGCAATAGATGGAAGCCACATCCCTATTTTAGCACCAGAAAATTATCCCAAGGACTATTATAACAGAAAAGGATGGCATTCTGTTGTTCTACAGGCTGTTGTTGATGGCAGGGGGATGTTCTGGGATGTGTGTGTTGGTGACCCAGGTAGTGTACATGATGCTAGAGTGCTAAAACAATCCAATCTTTGGGTGGCTATCAGTGATGGAGTGTTGCTAGGCCAAAACAAAATGGCCATCTCTGGCTGTGATGTGGGACATTACCTGATTGGTGACCCAGCCTATCCAATGCAAAGATGGCTAATGAAACCATTTTCGGACACCGGGAGACTGACCCCTGAACAGCACACCTACAATCACAGGCTGAGCAGTGCACGGGCGGTTGTTGAGATGGCTTTTGGAAGGCTAAAAGGAAGATGGAGGTGCCTCCTAAAAAGGAACGACAGTGAGCTGGAGCTCACCAAAATAATGACAGTGACTTGCTGTGTACTACACAACATATGTGAGGAACATAGCGACTTCACTGAATATTGCCATGAAGTTGTGTACACCCCTTTCCAGAGAACGGTAGACAAGAAGGGGCTGACGTTAGATCTGCATTGATGGACTATTTCAACATGGGGGACCACTAATATTACTGCAGTTAAACCTGATCTATTTTGTATCATGCCTCTTACAATAAAATCACTGGATCAGACTTGAATTGTGTTTTATTTTGTATACAAATCACAGAATGTAGATAAACAGGTATGAACAATATTCTTATAAAAATAGTGCATACCCAAAAGGTTTAGACCAGGGGTCTCCAACCTTTCTTCATCTGAGAGCTACATTTATTCACATAGCACTCATCGGTTGAATTAAGCTACTTTTGTAAACGTGTGAAATTGCAATACCCAAAGCTTATCACAAATCTTAACTTCACATCAAGGTCCAAGAAAATGACAATTTCTCACATATTATTATGGCCCACATACAGTAAGTACATCACTGAAAATTCACATAAATGTCCAAGAGAAAAATAAAATGTTATAAGACATGACTTTTGACTTATGTTTATTTTACATACAAATCAAAGAATGTCTGTACAGACAAGTATGAACAATATTATTATAAAAATAGTGCATACCCAAAAGGTTAGACCAGGGGTCTCCAACCTCTCTTCATCTGAGAGCTACATTTATTCACATAGCACTCATCGGTTGAATTAAGCTACTTTTGTAAACGTGTGAAATTGCAATACCCAAAGCTTATCAAAATAAAAATAAAATGTGTGTTAGTGTGTGCAGTCACCTGAGCTGCTGTGCTGTGTGTGCGATGCAGCTGTGCTCAACCTTCATCAGGGATTGGTCGCTCTCTCTTTGGATGTGTTATGAACAATTTAGTGCTAACCTCAGCTTTATGTCATTACATTTGTGCTGGGTAAGGGCACAGTACATTTGAGTTTTTTTCCTTCACTTAGATTTATGTCAGTATTTTATATCCTAACTTCTTTCTAAAGATAAATAGGAATAAAATAAATGGTGTGCCTTGCTCCAGCTTGACAATGACACATTTATTTTCGATAACACAGGTAACGATTTCATTTAGCATCATTTTGTTTAAAGAATGCATGGCAGAATCAGACTTAGCATACGAGTAGTTCATCAGTGTTTAAGTTAAATAACGCTATAGTGTGGCAACACAATGATAACATGCTGCTGTTTAGCAAGTATAATACTTATCATCTACCACTGTTTTAGTTCAGTGTTTTATCATAGTAACATTAGCTAGTTTGCAGTGGATCACTGAAAAAATAAAATGTTATAAGACATGACTTTTGACTTATGTTTATTTTACATACAAATCAAAGAATGTCTGTACAGACAAGTATGAACAATATTCGTACTGTATATAACATAATAAAGTGTATTTCAAAAAGAATGTATACAACAAAGTATTCACAAAAAAGTGTGGAGAACATACTGTATATACTGTAAAAAGTGTATTTCAAAAAGAATGTATACAACAAAGTATTCACAAAAAAGTGTGGAGAACATACTGTATATACTATAATAAAGTGTATTTAAAAAAGAATGTATACAAAGTATTCACAAAAAAGTGTGGAGAACATACTGTATATACTATAATTAAGTGTATTTAAAAAAGAATGTATACAAAAAGGCATGAACAATTTAGATACAAAAATAAGGTCATTGTTTGCTGTTGGTCTCCATCACCTTCACCATCCTGTCTAACAAGCCAAGGATGCGGCTTTTATGCTCGGTCTGCTTGGTCTCCTCGATTCTGTTGATTCTGTTCTGCTCGATTCTGCTCTGCTCCGTTATGTTGAAAACCCGTAGGAACTCAGCACTGGTCTCCTTCACCCCCTGAAGCATCGCCCGGCTCAGCTCCAGTCGCTCTTCCTCCCTGGCGTCACTCTTCTCCATTAACAAGACAAGGCGAGATGATGAATCCCGCTTCCTTTTAACTACAAAGGGAAAAATAATAATAAAGTCAACACCGTATTCATGACATTCTATGAGGTGTAAATGATATACTGTGTAATGAAATGTTTTATTGTTATTATGGCTGCAGTTGCATAACTTGAACAACTACTACAATGACAATGCCATGATAAATGGCAACAGTATTACCATTATGACCACTGTAAACCTTACCCTGTTTGTGTCGGCCCACTGGCTGGGTTAGGGTCACCAGAGATTCCTGGGAAGAGCTGCTTGTGGCAAGAGGAGACCCAAGCATGTGCACGGGCGAGCTACACGCCGACGGTAGTGGTGGTTCCGACACAGTACACTCCAAACGAGATATGCCTGTAAACACAATATAAACACAATGAACAAAAGTAGCCCTTCAACAAATCATACATCGTTAGTGAGAAGAAAGAAGATACATTGGAGGCGTTCGCTGTCTTTGCCATGGGGATACCTTTGTTTATTATTGTTAGCATTAGCATGCTAGCGCATGGGTGCCCACCCGGTAGCTGTAGTAGGTAAACTTTAGCTATTATTGCCAGGTCTGTCGATAGCTACATGGTTTAGTTTATGTTGTAAAACAAAAAGTCACAAATAACACAAATCAGTAATGCATAACTCACCAGCATTAAATGACTCGTCCTCCAACCCAATTGACGAGAGAGAAAGCGAATTCACCGTGGATCCCAAACCACTCCTCGGTCTGTAAAAATGTGGACTTGTTTTCGGACGACCGCTGCCACTCCGTCCGAGCTTCAATTTGTTGCAAATCTGTTCGATGCTACGGTCATAACCAGCGGTTGCCATCTCTCGCTGCAATTGTTGCAGAATAGCTTTGGACCGCGTGCTCCCCTCCAGCTTCCTCTGTACCTCTTCGGAAGACCAGATTGCCACTAGGTAGCTGGTCTCTTCAGTGGACCACTGCTGCTTATTAAGTTTGAGGTTTTCCATCGTTGTGTACAAACTGGATAAAACGCAGGCATTTTGTTGTTGTTCAGGAGGTTGATCCCGCCCATGCCCCCGCCCCCGCCTCCGCCTCCGCCTCGACGTAAGAGAGACGTAAGCGGCCCCGCCTCTTAGCTCCGAAGCTCTTGCTTCTAGACCGAACATTTTTTGGAGCTGGAAGTGAACCGGATTCCGGAGCTAAGAGGCGGCGCCGCTGCGGTGTGAACAGGAAAAACCGGTACTTTTCAGGCTCTAGCTCCGAGCCGGCGCTGAAAACGCGTTGGTGTGAAAGGGGCAAAAGTGGCCAAAATCTGATCAGCTAATTTTCCGACAGGTCTGAAACTTTCAGAAGCTGCATCTCACTTCGGTTAAATGGATTCCTTGCGTCCCTCACTTGCGTCGTTTCCTTGTGTTTAGTCCCTCCCACCAGGGAAGCATGGAGAGACGCAAGGAAACCACGAGAAGCAGGGAAATTAGTTTTAAGAGCAATGGGACGTCCTTTCCTCCGGAGCGTCACGTGAAGCGAAGTCCGTTTGTGATGACGCCGCACAGCTGATCGTCTGACAGCAGCCAGATCAGTGCATGCGCTGCATCGTCCAATCAGTGAGCGATACACAGTAAGGGGGCGGGGCGAGTGCCTGAGGATTTGGAGGATGGTCTGGTAGTTCCTCGATTATCGCTCCTCCGTTATCACTCCTCGATCCTCGATCCTTGGTCCTCCGGCAAAAATAAGGCCACTGGGACGGTACTCAAGATGGCGCAGACAAATCAACTTCCGGTGATACCGAGACCGAGCGAGGAAATGAGTGTGAGACGCACCCACAGTCTCTTTCCACAGAGGGGACACATGTTTGTGAATAAAAGACATGAAAAAGTGGATTTTGCATAATAGGTGACCTTTAAAGTGGGTCTACAATGAGTCTATATAATAGCAATGATGTTGGCAGCAAAGGAAAAGGTCATCCTGCAGATGTTGATGACTTGTGGGTGGACTCTGGATATTTTGTATTGGGAAGATAGCTAATCTTTTTTGAATACTTCAACTCAGTTAAAAGTTGTGGGATATCTACCAATATTATTCTAACAATGCAGAACACGTTCATTTGAATTTACAGGCGAATACACACTGAGTTGAACATTTTAATATGGAGATAACAAAGGCAAGTATACCAACTTAAATAATATGTCTATGCTCCAAAAGGGGAGAAGAACATATAAGTCTTCATAAGTCAAACCGTTCAATAATTAGAACACATGCGTCCTGTGACAAGTTTTAAAAGATGATCAGAGCAGGAAACTTGCGTTGGAGCTGAACTGTCTTACTATAGATTTCTAACATAAAACGTTGGGGTACTCAATATTTCCAGGTTCACAATAGAACTCTATGAGCTGGCAAACAGACTATAGGGGGTTGATGGACAGAAGAGGCCTTACCCTGAAGAGGAACAGCTCCGTCTGGGCTTGGTGGAGCTTCAGGGTGTGCAGACGACCAGAGAGAGATTTCAGACACACACGCAGAGATGTTCTGCCACCATCCAAGTTTCAGACCGGGGAATTCTCTTTTCCCTGCTAGTTCTGTCGGCACGCACCAGGTCCGACAACCACGGAACTGGAGGGTGAAGCAAGCCTGCTGTGAGGGAGACAGAGATGATGGGACAGAGGAAGAGAGAGAGAGGGGGGAGGACAGTGACAGAGGAGAGAGGTGGACAGAGAAGGATATGAATATGAACTACTCTATATGGTAGAGACAGTGGAGAAAAGTAACCAGGTAAATGTACTCAAGTACTACCTAAGTTCTATTTTGACACACTTGTACTTTACTTGAGTACAGAGGTGGGAGAAGTACTCAGATATTGTAGAAGTACCAGAGTGAAGGAATACTCTGTTACAAGTAAAAGTCCTGCATTCATAATGTTACTCAAGTAAAAGTACAAAAGTATTATCAAAATATAGTTAAAGTAGCGACAGTAAAAGTATTCATTGTGCAGATTGGTCCTTTCCAGAAAAATATATATGATATGTTTTATAATGATTGATCATGAAAGTGTTATCAAAGCTGGTAAAGGTGCAGCTAGTTTGAATGACTTTGTATACTGCAGGGTAGCTTGTGAATTTACTCCAGGTGGAACTAAAGTCTGATTTAACACTTGATTTTATTTCACATCATTCATCCACATCTGTAAAGTAACTCAAATGTATAGGTTGTGGAGTAAAAGTACACAATTTCCCTGTTAATTGCAGTATTATAGAAGTACAAAGTAGCATAACATAATACTCAAGCAAAGTAACTCAAAATTGTACAGTACAGTACTTGAGTAATTCTACTTAGTTACTTTACACCACTGCTAGAGTAATTGTTTTTATGTTACTTTATTATTCTACTCCATTACAGGTAAATATTGTACTTTTTACTCTACTACATTTATTGAACACTCATTGATACATGATAAGATGCAGTACTGATCTACACATATACCCAGTATTTTACAAAGGCCCCACATTGAAAACTCAAATGTTCAAATGGTCCTACATGTATTCAAACAAGATAATATAATATTATCTAACAATATTATACTGTAAAACCAGCCATTATGTATTCTGAGAACTTCTACTTTCGATACTTTAAGTTAATGTCACTGATAATACTTCTGTACTTTTACTTAACATCATGAATTCAGGACTTTACTTGGAAGAGAGTATTTGAAGTCTTATGTATTTGTAAGTATGAATCCAAGTACTTCTTCCACCACTGGGTACACACAAAACGTTTGTACTGGAACCACACATTCTACACATTTGAGTTAATCAGCTGTGGCCATTGTCTTATTATCACAACTTAATCTGTATATTCATTTTCACAGAAATTACATTTGTGTTATATATATATATTTTTATATCCATCTTGAAAAAAGTTACTTGACCTGTGAGAATAAAACACCAAAGTCATAAAATAACTTACCGTGCGAGGTGAAGGCAGACCATCCCCTCCATGTTCTGCTGAGTGAGAGGAATGTTTTTCTCAATGGGACTCAGACCCTTCAGAAACACATGACGTCACTTCAGCTGTTTTTCAAACTGTTTATTCATGGTGGCTAAAATACCTTTGCTGATGCACCCAGACCGCCATCGTCTGTATGTTACAGGCTGACTCTGGATAAGTAGCTCATACATCACCTCTGCAAACGCTCCTTTTAAGGAGAAAGGGTAGGGGGTTTGTTTGTGCCGTTGATTCACACTAAACATCAACTAAAGGGAGGCCACATTCTTCATCGCAGAAATTCAGTTTTAGGAATTGACGGTTATTATTGACTTTCATAATTCCAGAAATATGAACCATAATTCATCCAACTGTTTGTATCAAATTCAGCAAACATCATTCACAGCGCAATTTCTTCAGGAATTGCAACTCCAGTCTTGAGTAAATAAGGTTGGAAAATAAACTTGTGTGTAAATTGGGTGAAAAAACTGAATTATTGTAGCGAAAAGCGATTAAATGCGAGAGAAACAAATGAAGTGTATGTTACTCACGTTTGATTTATTTTACTTTTTATAACAAAGCATTTGACAGTGATGGCAAAACACAAAGAGCACAAAACATACATATAGATCCAAGAAAACCACTTCACACACTAGCTGCAGGATACTATATACTGTATACAAACACAGGGCTGTTCTGAACAATCTGCAGCTGAACTCCGGACTGTTGACACTGTAATGCTTCATTCTTGTAAAACTAGTTCTACAGATTCTCAGACGGATGATGTAAGAGTACAAATTCCAGGGTTTGTTTAAGTTGGCAATATTGTTAAAAGAAAGAAAAAAACTGTTGAAGTGAAGACTGTAATCATGACAGCTTTAAGTCATTCTTCAGAGGCACTAAACCTTTGAAATGTCACTGATGATTGAACATCCCAGCAGGTATCCATGGTTACTTCAATCCCAGCAGTTCAGGTTGGCAAATATCTAAGAGCGGTTGGATCCGGAGGCTCCGTCTTCGTCGTCAGGCGGACAGGCGACGAAATCGGCCAACATGGAGGCCATGGAGTCATCGTCCATCTGGGGGACAGACAGAAGGAAAACTGCTGAGTCGTGCTCTGGGACTCTTAAACCGTGTCATGCTGAAGAAGGGAAACCTCCTCCAAATGATTGGGAATGCATAGGAAATATTTACACAAGGACACTTCTTTGGGGATTCTAGAATTGTGTACAATATTCTCTAAACAGCTGCGGAAAGATAACAAGAACATCTTTGCTAAACTATGCGGAAAATGGGTATTATGGGTAATTGTATCAACCTCAATGTTGGGACATTTTCTCAAATATTTATAGTCACACATTTCAGCCATTGGGATCTTACAGGAAACGTATCTATTTCTTGATTTTTCCTAACATTTGTGGTTTGACTTGTTTGGTACATTATCATAATGCATATAATGAAACTACAAGTTTATATGAAATGGTGATACAGAACAAAATGTTCTCCCGTTTCATTTCTGCGTCCGTGTGGCGTCACACAAACACGGTAGTGGTTATACGACCCACTGTTTTAACCCGAGTGTGGAAATAGGTGTTTGACTAATAAATCATTTCTGCTTTTATTTCCTTTTGAATGACTGCTCTGAAGAAACCCAGGTATGTAGCGATTCATTTGCTCCTGAACATTTCTATGTTAGCATGTTGTTTATTTAAGATCTTTTCTCTTTTTATCATTAGAGAATATTCTTAAATCACAAACCTGTCAAATAAAAGCTCTATTGTTTTTACTATATGGCTGTTATTATTTTATTCCTGTTTTTTTTGTTTTCAACTTTTTATTTGTATTTTTACTTATTTGATGGTTTGTGAGCGAAGCTGTTTGTATTATATATAGATATTCATTTCTCTCTACAGCATAACAAATAAATAAAGCTGTATGTTTTTGTGTCAGCTTCAACTGATTTCAAGTCTCCTATCTGTTCAATAATCACACCTTGCACGATGGATTCTCTATAAACCTGACTGAGTACATCCAGCCATGTGTTTTTACCTTCTTCTTCTCACAGCCTGGCTCCTCCTCCCTGTGCGTCTCCTCCCTCTTCCTCTTCACCCCCTTGCCCTCCTCTCCGTCACTCTCCCCCCCCCCCAGCTTCCGCCTGCTCCGCCTGCTCCGCCTCCGCCTCCTCCTGCTTTGTGTTGGGGCCGGTGGAGGTGGCAGGTTCTGCTGCTGCGGGGTCTCTCTCCCCTTCAGGCTGCGCCTCCTGCTGATTGGACGGCAGGCTGTCACTCACACTGGCTTCCTGTGCAGGCTCATCTGCTGACTCCTGTTCAGGGTAAGAGGGTCAGGTTTCCTTGTAACAACACTGTAACAATGGCAGCTTATCTATCTACTGTTACAGAACAAAACACAGATAATAGGAGAGGGCACAGAATGCTCTCCTCCCAGTTTCATAGAGGAAGATGTGGAAGTAGGTGAAGAAAGAATTATGTTTGGAGTTCTTCCCAAATGTGACAAAATATGATAGTCCTTTGTTTGATGGGAGATACCGTGACCTGTTGTCGTTGTATTACTTTGCTAAGCTTCTGCCTCTTCATTTAACCCATCCTCCATTGTCTCCCCCTAACCTGAATACATTCCTATGTTTTTCATTCTTTCCATTAGCCTTTTATTTTTACTCCTTACTTCAAACTATTTGTAACAGATGTCCTTTAACTAAACTCAGCTTAAACAAAACTCACACCTCCTTTTAGTAGATTATATATATTTTTTATATGCACTTTAAAAATATTTTCTAAAGGTGAGATTTTAAAACTGGGTCACCAACCTGATTCTGATTGGCTGTGCATTCTTCTGAGGCCGCCTTTAGCTCGATCTCATTGGCTCCTTGCTCCCACGTCCTGGCCTCCTCCTGCTCCCCTCCCTCTCCTCCTCTCGCTGCCCCTCCCTCCTCCTCCTCAGCCTCCTCCCTGTCCTCCAGAGCCCCCCCGGTCACACACAGGATCTGAGGCATGGTGGGGTCGTCCATCCTCTCGTTCTCGTCCTCCTCCCCTTCCCGCGCCTCCTCCAGCACTCCGATGCTCTCCACCTTCTGCACCTTCACCCGGTCCTCTCCGAACATGGCCCTGTTGGTCTGGATCTCCTCGATGCCTCCTTCTGCCTCCGCCTCCACGCTGAATCCCGCCATCCCTCCTTCATCCACCACCGCTCTGAGCACCTTCCCCCCCTCTATCCCCGCCTCTCCCGCCTTGCCCTCTGCTCCTTCCAGTGGAGGTATTTCCCCATCCTCCTCCTCGTCTTCCTCCAGCTCCTCCCCCTCTTCCTCGTCGTAATCATCGTACTCTTCTCCGTCGTAGAACTCCTCCTCTACAAAATCGCTCGCCTCCTCATCTTCGTCCTCCTCGTCCAGGCCCTCCTCCTCCTCGTCCAGCTCCTCGTCGTCCTCCATGTCCTCCTCCTCTTCGTCCTCCTCATCGGTGCTGTTGATGTTGATGACGGCGGAGTCTTCGTTGCTGGCCGGGGGGGCTTGGTGCTGGTGGAGGTGTCGCCCCGACTGGCTCAGCTGGTTCTGCAGCTGGTGCATCTGGAGCGGCTGCCCCGCGGCGGGGGGCTGCATCAGCATCTGCTGAAGCTGCGGTCGGCCCGGCAACGAGTCCCCGAGAGGTGCAGCCGAGAGAGAGCTGGAGTTCAAAGGCGGAACCAGGGAGACCACGGAGGAGTTGGAGGGAGGGAAGGAGTTGATGGGGGTGGTGGAGGTGGTGAGGAGAGGGGAGGAAGTGGCCAGGTCGTTGGGGAGGGAGACCCGGTCTATGGTGGTGGCTGCTGTGGTGGGGACCATGGAGAGGGACTCTGGGAGAGGGAGCGTGGCCCCCCCTGGAGCGTTGACCATGTTCAGAGAGTTGGCGGCGGCGGCCGCCTCGTCCTGCTGGGTCTCCAGGTGCAGCATGCCCGGGGGCACGATGACCACGCTGTCGTCAGAGTCGCTGGCCAGGGAGATCTCCACGTCCTCCGCCTCCTCCCGGTCGTAGCGCACGAACACCGGCCGCTGGCCCTCGGGGAGGCCCAGCCCGGCGGCGTCCTGCTGGTGGTGGGCGTGGGGGGACAGGATCATGTCCGTCTGGCCCGGCAGCCCCGGGACCAGGGAGAGGTGGTTCTCCAGGGAACCCAGCAGGGAGGCGGAGCCCAGGCCGAGGGAGTGGCGGGTGGAGAAGGGGGTGCCGGGGGCGGGGCCTCCGAGGAGCGTCGGCAAGGTGAGTCCGGTGGCCTGAGAGTTGGGGAGGACTGGGGCGTTGGTGGTGGGTTTCAGGGTGAGGGGTGGTAAGGGGAGGGAGATGGAGGGAATGCGGGGGTGGAGGAGGGAGTTACAGATGGTCAGAGCCTCGATGCAGAATGTAGAGACCTGTGGGGGGGGGCGGGGGATGAGCAAAGAGTCAGTAAAATTGGGAAATGACTGACAGCAGAACAGCGGCTACACATGTACACATGACACTTGGGAGAGGGGGCCTTTCTTACAGTCATACCCCCCCTCTCTCTATGTTTTCTGTGGCTCTGCACAGCAATGTCAAGTTAAGGTAAAAAGGGTAACACAGCAACTCTTTAAATTAGTTAACCTTACTTTGTTTCAATAAGCAATCTGATCATTTTAGTAGAGTAAAATGTACAATATGTATTTGTAAAATGTAATGGAGTAGAAGTATAAAGTAGCAGAAAAACCCAGAAAAGAAAAAAGACTCGAGTACATTACAAAAGACTTAAATATAGTAAAGCGAGTAAGAAACATATGAAAGGGCCCTATTGACATGTCTCCATGCTTTAATGTTCAAAAAGCTATTTTTTTCTCTCATACTGCCTGTGCTGCAGCACCTCTTTTCACCCTCTGTCTGAAACCAGAGCCCAGTCTGCTCCGATTGGTTAGCTGTCCCGCCCCTTAGCACGTAAATGTGTTGTGCGCTAGCCAATAGAAGCACAGAGTTACATAGGGATGTTCAGGAAGTAAACAAAGGAGTCTGGGGGTAAGGGGGGGTGGGAGTGTGTGTGTGTCTGCTGTGAACTTTGGGATTTTAGCCTTTGTAGACCATATACATGCACTAAAACCTATAGAAGCTCAATAGTCATGCTCTGTTCAGACTCCTCCCCCCCCCTACATTCTCCCTCCTGTAGTCACCTTGAGGTTGCGGTCATTGCGTCCCTTGCTGAGGATGGACACAGCACAGGTCAGAGGTGGAGGCCAGCAGGGAGAAGGGACCAGGACCAGAGCCAACAGTAACCTAAAATATCCAGTGGAAAAAAACACTGATATGAATACATCATCCATTACACAACAGCCTTCTTTTGTCTCGTCTGTGCTACAAAACAGAAGGTGTAAATCTCTCTCTGTGTCTGATTACCTGTGCAGCTCCTTCCTGCTGGGGGCGCTGCTGTACTGGCCGCTGACGCTGCCGGCGGACTCACACGACGTGCTGCTGCTGGACTGCTGCTGCTGCAGGCGCACACAGAGCGGCAGCACCACGTCATGGAGGCGCTGCGGGGGGGGGGAATCACAACAGAGGGGAGAATCACAGACTGTACGTTTGTTTTCTAAAAAGGGAACAAGGTGTCTGTCCAGCAATAGAGCGTGGGTTCACGTGTTGACATTTACCTTGTGTATATCGTCTTTCAGGAGTGTACCGCTGGTCAGTATGATGTGCCTCAGTGCTGGGGGAAAAGAAAAGTGTCATTTCCTGGATTTGCAGAACAAGGCAAGGCAAGTTTATTTATATAGCACCTTTAAACACAAGGCAATTCAAAGTGCTTTACAAAATTAAGAGATTTAAGAAACAGACTGATAACACAAGTGTTATATAGGAAGCAGAATCTCACCCCTGAGCGCTGACAGGCAGGTGTCCTGATTGGCTAGAACGTCTCCTTTCCTCTGCAGTGACGGCCCCACTGAGTCTGACATCACTAGTGTTTTGGTCCTCCGGGGGCCCGGCTTCCCTCCAGGAACCGCATCAGAGGACAGACCTGCTCGGAGCTGCAGGACAAGGCACGTTTATTTATACAGCAACTTCCAACACAAGGCAATTCAAAGTGCTTTATACAAATGAAAGACATTAGGAGCTTTAAGTGGAATCACAATAAAAAAATGTTATGTAAATACATTGAAAAATAGTCATTAAAAAGCAAAGACAATAAAATAAACATAAAATAAGCTATTTGTGAATAATACAGGTATAAGTACAAGAATCAAAGTTAAAGTGCAGTGCAAGATATGAATAGTTTTTTTGATTCAATGAAAAGCAGCAAGTCTTCAGCCTGGGTTTTAAAATAGTAAGAGTTGCAGCGGACCTGCCGGTTTCTGGGAGTTTCATCGATTGTTTGGTGAGACCTAAAAAGATACCATTACAGTAGCCCAGTCTAATGAAGATAAATGCATGGACACATTTTTCCAAATCCTGCTGAGACATTAGTCTTTTGATCCGAGATAGATGAAGGTGATAGAAGGCTAGTCCATGAGTACACCTAGATTTCTGTCCTTTTCTGTTGTTTTGAACATTGCCGACTGAAGTTCAGCACTGACTTTGATTCGTTCCTCCTTGGCTCCACAAACAACAGATAAAAAGGGAACAATTGGAACCTGCTCCTGCAAACTACTGCTTCTCCTCAGGTTTCGAAAAAGGGATTTCATGGTTCTTGAATACATTCAAACTAACCTTGATGGAATCGGCCCCCGGTGTGATGTCACCCAGCAGGTGACTGAACAGCAGCTCTGAGTGTCCGGGGCTCCCCTGCAGGATGCTAGCAGAGGCTCCGGCCACCTGGACCCACAGCTCCAGGGTCCTGTACACCGAGACCCTCACTGAGCTGTGGGAGGAAGGGGAGACACACGAGAGAAAGGCTTTAACTGCCAGTTCAAAACCTGACATCATAACACAGCTTAAGCCATCTTCCAGGTCTCAGCCCGTTAAAGAAAAATGGCCCACCATGTATGTGGATCAGTGTCGTTGGTAAATGCAGTTAATTGACACAATCAATTCCTCAGTGCTTGCTATACTTATATATTATATTATAAGTGGTTTCTGTATCCTGGACGATACATGTATTTGACAGGCTGTGTCTATGTGTAAAATGGGTGTTATATAACAGTGTAATTATGGTTTCAATAGAAGTGTATTATTGTGTAACAGGGGTATAATACGGGTGTAAAAATGGTCTAGTAACGGTGTATTTATGTGTATTGTGGCTCAGTGGTTAGTGCGCTGATCTTCGGATCACGGAATCCTCAACATTCCGCTGTGTCCTTGGACCAGACACTTCACCCCAAAGTGTTCCTGTGGGGATTGTCCACAGTACTGAATGTATGCAAGTCGCTTTGGATGAAAGTGTCTAACAAGTGACATGTAATGTAATATTATGGGTGTAATGTAGAAGATAGCAATCAATTAATCTTCGGAACATTAAATGCCAGTTTTAGGGTTATCCGAGACTAGATTTCTTTTCTGGGAAGCAAGGGGAGTACATTTCCAGAATGGCCTAGTTTTCTTTGATAGTATTGCAAGCTAGCTACCTTTCAAACATTGAAAATGGCATCCCGAGTATGAATGCAGAGGCTGTTGTGTTGAGGATACTTTTAACAGTGGTTTGGCTGACTCGGATATTCCCCAGTTTATTGAGAATACATCTAATATAATGCAGTGGAGAGAAGCCGAGGCTAGCGCTGGGAGGATGTGGTTGGGGGGAATGAGAAGCTTGATCGCAATGCATCCTGGTATTATAAATGAGTGCTTTAATTAGCATCATCAGTGATTGGACATTCACAGAAAAGTTGGGGAACGTTCCCTTTAATGGACCAGTTTGTATCCTGTGTATCACCGCAGCATGTTACCTGTAGGCTCTCTGCTGGCCCAGGCTGGCTTCAGGTAGAGGCGTCCAGGCAGAGAGGGTCTGAGAGAACAGCCTCTGAAGGACAGCAGCGTACTGAACCATGCCACAGCGCACACTGGAACACACAAGGAGAGACAGTGTCAGCAATGCATCTTAGCATAGATAGGTATATGACACACAAGTCACACAAATATGTGTGTTTGTGTATGCATACAGTACTCACGCTGTGATAAGAGCTGATAAGACCTCCAGTGTGTTGGTGTGTATGATGGGTAAGACCAGCAACCTCACACTACCATCTCCTGTTAAATTCTGACAGTCAACAAAAAACATGGATTAGTATCAATATTGTTTACTTGCATGTCTATGAATTGATGATCATGAAATATGATCCTGTTTTGAGGTACTCGGTGTGTGTGTGTGTGTGTGGGGTTCTTACTATGCTTTTGGAGCTGACAGCAAGTGCTCGGCACACCAGGTTGAGTATGGGTCTGACAGGCAGACGGACAGCAGAGGATGGATCCACCCTGATGGACAGAGACAAGAGCCAATGAGAACAAAGAAGTGTAATCCTTTAAATAGATGGTCTTCTTAGCAAAGCATCTTTTTTTATTTGAGTAAACAGACCTTTTAGAAGGTAGAGATTCATGTAAAGGTTTTTGTGTTGTACCCGAGTGTGTGTTTAAGTGCCAGGCAGACAGCTGTGAATCTGTGCTGGAGCTGCAGCAGCAGCACAGGATCTGATTGGTCGAGGTGAGGAAAGGCCAGCTCCACCCCCGGTCCTTCATATTGAACTGTTCCATCTGCAAACAGGAAGGGCTTTTTTCAACCAACTGCATCGTCAAACCAAGATATTAATTTGTTTCGATAAGGACCGACAAACTGTACCTGTTTCTGATCCGTGGAAGATCTGAGCCAGCAGGCCATTGGCTGAAGCCAGGAGGCAATGAATCTGATTGGTCCAGCCCTCAGCTCTACCAGCACTCACCCCTCGGTCCAACAGGCCCCCCAGAGAGGGCAGGCGGCCATAACATTGACAGGCCATCTGACACAATGACAACGAGAGAGGTTCACTTATGATGTATTGCTTCCCTTGCACTTTTCTGCATTGAACTCCGGTCTAGTGTAATACAACACAACCTAAACAGTATTTCCCAACATATTTCAAACATTATTTGGGTAGAAGTAACATTTTAATTATGTGGTTAAAAGTGCAGTTACTCCTATTGTGTGTGCAATCCTGAGGTAAAAAGTACCATTACATACATCTTCATCAAAACATCAATAAAATGTTAATATCAGCTTCAGAATTACCAACCTCTTGTGTCTTCTTGTTTGTGCTGTCCATTTTAGAGAGGAAATATGCTCCCAGTTTGTCCTAAAATGAAAAGACAGTTTTTCTTTATTGAGAAAAAGTCATTATCTCCCGTCTCCTTTATCTCATCTGTCCTGAGTGTATCTTACCCTGAGGGATCCACAGGCTCTGGTGTAGTAGGTCATACAGGCCGTCATCCCCTCCATGGCTGCCAGCTCACACTGAAAATTGAGGAACAAAGATGGTTACTAAAGGGCTGCAACAACTGATCATTCTTGTCCGTGTCATTCATCTCTTGACTTGTTGTTTAAGTTATATATTGATGGACCCACACCTCCGTCTTAAGGCCCAGCAGAGATGTGAGGATGCCCAGGATGGAGTTGAGGCCGACCTCCCTGGCCACCTCTGGCAGCTGAGAGGAGTATTGCAGGAGGTCCTTCAGAATGTTCACCGCCAGCTGGATGGTCTGAACCGGAGCCTGAGACTATGGGAGGAAATTCATATACACAAAACAGGGAGTTAGAGGACAGAAACATATTTTTTAAAAAGGGTGTGAGATTTTAAGGTTGACATTGTTATGTAGACAAATGTGCATCAGCAAAAACAATTAAGGTCATGTCTATATATTGTATGGCAAAACAATAATGTAAAAATCAAACGTCCCTATATTGTAGAATAAGTCGTAAAAATTAAATTATCGAGGTCATGCTCATATGTCATGCGATAAGTCAAATGTAAGAATGATCTTGGTCCTGTCCAAATATCGTACTATTTACTTGACAGTAACGTGAGAGTAATCTAGGTCATGTCCTAGGGTGGTCCTTAAAATTGAAAGTCGGAAAGTCTAAGCTCCAACCCCCAGAATTCATTCTATTAGTCAAGAAAAGGTTCCTGGTGAATTTTTTCCTCAATCTGACAACATTTAATTCTGGGGGTTGGAGCTTAGACTTTCCGACTTTCAAATGTAAGGACCACCCTACTGAGGCTAAACTTCAAGGTTGATGAGGGAGGGGTAAATGTTGTTGGAATTTGAATAAAATTCACCAGGAGAGTTTTCTTGACTATCATAACGAATTCCGGTGGTTGGAGCTTAAAATAAATGAATTCTAAAATGTACATGGCACTAAGGACCACCCTAATGTAAATTGTACAATAAGTTGGTAATGTAACAATAATCGAGGTCCTGTCAATAAATTGCAAAAAAGGTTGAAAACACAAGAATTATCAAAGTCTTTGCATTTTTTTTTTAACAATTTGCCGGTAACATCAAAATCATCGAGGACATGTCAGTATATTGTACATCAATGCGATAATGTAAAAATTATCTAGGGGTTGTATATATATATATATTTCAAAATATAAGTAAATAATGTGAAGACTATCCAAGTCCTGTCCGAAAATTGTACAATAAGTTGATCAATTTATCGAAGACCTGTCTAAAAATCGTACTATTTGATGGTAACTTAAAACTTATCAAGGTTATGTCTTCTCGGGTATGGTGTGTTTATAGAGACATGTTTTGTAAATAATTGTTATACATTAAGGTGTGCATACCATGAACGGAACAAATAAAAAATGAAATGAAATATTGTATGACAAGCCGATAATAAAAAAACTATCTAAGTCATGTCCTTATACGGTACGATAAGAAAATAGCATACAATTGTTCGAGGTCATGTCCATATCGATACAGCAAGTCAGTTAGGTAGTTACCATGACAGCCGATGTGTGTGCCTGTATGTGTATCCTACCTGGATGACCTGCTGCAGGGAGCGCAGCCAGGAGACACAGTGCTGCTGGAACAGATCACTGGAGCTGTCTTTGACCAGCATGGAGAGCAGGCACAGCCCTTCAAACCTACACGCACACACACACACACACACACAGGGGGAAAACATATGATGTCTCCATAATGACACTTAAACTTCCATCTTGTTAATCGCAGTTTAGAATTACATTTCAAAATAAAGCAAAACGCTCATTATAATAAGTTAGTATCTCCAGAAAAAGGGGGAAACTATATCAAAATATTTCATTAGTATCTCAAAACAATGAGACATTATATAATGAAAGTATGATCTAGTATTATTATTATGATTACGTCCATACCATTAATATAATACCAAAATACACAAAAATTATGCAATGACATTAACACATTATCTTTGGTGTCACATGTTTAGTGAAGGCTGAAATATTATGACAGCTGACAAGAAACAGGACTTTTATGTATTTATTTTGACCATAATGTAATTGAACTTTGTTGTAAGTAATGTGCTTTGCATTGAGGTAAAGTAAATAAGTACATTTATTAAATACCTTTAGTTACTTTACAGATCTGGATGAATGATGTGAAATATAATTAAGTCTTAAATCAGAATTTAGTTCCACCTGGAGTAAATTCACAAGCTACCCTGCAGTATACAAAGTCTATCTGTTATGCTACGCACGAAATTCTTTATTATTCCGCCGGGTTATTTTGCGCCTCTTCTTCTCCCACATTCCACATCGCAGAAACTCCGTTCAAACATCAAAACGTTCAGCTCGGTCGGGAATCGATGGCTATTACTTTTCTCATTCATAACTTTCATAATTCCAGAGATACATCCCATAATTCATCCAATTTTTAACATGGAAGTCAATGGAGAAACTCTTCAGACTTGAACAATCTTCATGCAACTTCAACTGCTAACTGCTCCTTCATACTTTCACTCAGAAACCTCATTCCAACTTTAAAATGTTACACATCTTTCTGACATTATTCGTGTAACACAACTTTTAAATCTGATTCGTACTTTTAGAGATATTAAACATTGTTCAGACCTTGGTAAAGAGGCCTTCTTCAGATTTTAGAGTGCGTGATGTCACAGCTAGAGTAGAGGACAGATTTAATTTTGCCTTCATATTTTCTTTTAAACCTGCCATAATTCCCAAACCCGACATTCCTGAGACATAATTTTTCATGAGAAACGTAGGAAAACATCTCGTAGCTTGAAAAATTCAAAAAGATTAAGCTAAATAATTAAATTAAAATGCCTCTTGAGGGCATGAAGTGACAAAAACGTTCAACATGTCTCCATTAAACCCCATTGTAAGTTCAGCCTCATCTTTCCCCACCACAGCAGCCGCACACCTTTAGTGAATCTGCCAAAAAGGCCACAAAAAGCACACTTCAGATGCTCAAGTTCCTTGACATGCTTCACGCTTTGAAATTTCACCGATATCTGTTACGGTTCTTCAACAAAACGTTCACATGTAACAGGTTTACAATGAAGATGCTCAATGAAAATGCTCTCCTCTCACTGATTACTGCATATCACCATGGAAACCTTTGATCTCTGGACACGTCGTAAGCTCAAATATAAACACATCAGGGTTTCCGTTAGCCGGTAATTACAGGTTTTTAGCTGGTAGCATTTATTAAAAACCGGTAAATTCAAAACCTGCCGGTCAAAATGTCCGGTAATAATTAGGGATGCTCCGATCGATCGGCCATGGTCATTATCGGCCGATATTCACTCTTAATAGTTTGATCGGTGCTCTCTATAAAGGCCGATCAGGAGAGCTGGATCTGATCGATATGGACATAAACGCGAGTGAAGTATAACTGGACGCGAGAGAGAGATCAGATCAGCTGCGGAGTATGACAGAGGCACGCAGCTCTGTATAATCACCTGAAGCCCCGCCCACTGTTTAGCGAGCTGCATGAGAACCTGACGGGCTGTCAGGAGAGAGAGGATCCGTTTCTCCCGTGTTATTATTCAAAGTTAATGTAAACTTTTGAATAATGCACTTCATCTACTACAAGTAGTTTGTTTGAATGTAATAATTATGTTGTTTGTGGAATCATTTATTGAAAAATGAATCTGAATTTTTCGATCTGTTACGATTATAAACTGAAGCAATATAAAAATGAGCCCCATTAACTGAGTTTTAAACATCAGCATATCCGGTCATAGTCCGGTAATTACCTGCTAACGGAAACTCTGCTACACAATTCTTATTTTATTATTATTATTGAAACATGACCGGTAAGTTTCAAATTTGTCCGGTAAAATAAATTCTGTCCGGACATTTGACCGGCAAGAAAAAATCCTAGCGGAAACCCTGAAACACACGTGTCATGGAACACAATGATGTCATAATTCCAACTGACATGCTCAGAGCAGCAGACTTCCGATAATGGTTAACACAGCTCTACGTCAATTATGGGGTGTCATCATATGCCGTTTCCATGGAAACGCATCCCTCGCCATAAAACAAGATGTCGCTGTAACTCCAATGGACACGGTCCGATCGTCCCCCAAACTTCGCTTGTATATCACCGGTCCATGCCTCAACAGCCCTACACCAAATCTGAGATCTCACCATAGGCTGTTGTCATGGAAACGCATCCCTCGCCAAAAAAACACGATGTTGTCGTGATACCTATGTAAATGGTCTAAAACAGCACCAGACTTCAGATAATGGTTAATGGTCCGGCCCCCAACAGCTCTATGTCAATTATGGGGTGTCATCATATGCCGTTTCCATGGAAACGCATCCCTCGCCATGAAACACGATGTCGTTGTAACTCCAATGGACACGGTCCGATCGCCCCCAAACTTCGCTTGTATATCACCGGTCCATGCCTCAACAGCTCTACACCAAATCTGAGATCTCACCATAGGCTGTTTCCATGGCAACGCATCTCTCGCCGTAAATCACGATATTGCTATAACTCCTATGAAAATGGTCAAAAAGTGCTCAAACTTCACGTGTGCCAACAGTCCAGCCGTCAAAACATCTAAGCGTATTATGGGGTGTCATCAAATACCGTTGCCATGGCGACAGATCATTCGTCATCAAGTTAGTTCAATAGTTTGCAGTTCAAATATTCTGCTGCTTTCCCAAGCTTTTTGACTTTCGTTTCTTATCACACATTCAAGCCCCCAGTGTTCATGTATCATTTCAATCTAAATTCTTCACTTTCTTCTTACACATTACATTTCAGAATAGCAATTCAGCGTCAGCTTTTCAGCATAAAGCATTCCCACTAGCAATTTCTTCAGGAATTGCATTCTCTAGTTAAAACTAGCTGCACCTTTACCAGCTTTGATAACACTTTAATGATCAATCATTATAAAACATATCATATATATTATTCTGAAATGGACCAATCTGCACAATGGCTACTTTTACTTTAACTATATTTTGATGCCATTCCTTGATTGCACGACTTTTCACAGAGTATTCCTACACTCTGGTAACTCAAGTACAATATCTGAGTATTTGTTCCACCTCTGCCTAAATACACAAAAATAAATGATGCAATGACATTAACACCATATCTTTGATGTCACATGTTTAGTGAAGGCCGAAATATTATGACAACTGACAAGAAACAGGACTTTTTTATCTTTCATTTTACCATAATGTAATTTAACTTTGTTGTAAGTAATGTGCTTTTAAAAAAAAAAAAAACGTTATAAATCAAATTGACTTGAATTGACTTCTTCTCACCTGGTTTTGCTCGAGCCCAGTTTGGCATTGCTGAAACCCACGAGACCACCAACAGCGCTCGCGCCCTGAAAGAGAAACACAGGAGTTTAAATACACGCGCCACTACTATTATTGATGAAAGTTGATTAGTTATCAGCCACAGCTCTTCTGCAGGTACACATGTCAGGGAACAACACAGCGTGCAGCAGAGTAGCACAGCGGCTAACAGGTAACTAGCTTCCAAGCTAACGTGCTTCCCCGGGGCGGGCTGTACCTGGGTCTGAAACACGCCATGCTCTCTGTAGTTTGCCAACAAAGCGGGTAAATATTCTGGACGCTGTTCCTTCAGAACCGATACCAAACCCTCCGTTAGTCGCAGAGCAGAGGGGCCACGCATCCAAGCCGATGTAGCCATCTTGCCTCTGATAAACGGACGTCACAACTGTGCGACTGAGTGGCGTCGCATTCTTTGTTGATGTGCCGCTTTAGCCGCTTGTGCTCAGGTTTCAGTCAGTCGAGCAGCTTTAGATTGACTCCTGTCCACAGGGTGAAGTTTGACTGTGGGAGTAGAAGGTGTTCTCTGAGAGCTGCTGGTTGTTTCCCGTCTGCTCATGGCGAACGAGCGGCTCAGAGCTCTGGAGGAGGTGGAGAAGGAGATAGCGACGACCCTGCAGTGTGCTGGTGAGGAAGCGTTTCACTAACTTCAACAGAAAGAATGCATCATGTACAGCTGGTGAGGTGGAAGAAGTACTCAGTTCTTGTACCTAACTCTAAGTAGAAGTACCAGAGTGAAGGAATACTCTGGAACAAGTAAAAGTCCTGCATTCAAAATGTGACTCATGTAAAAGTACAAAAGTATTAGCATCAAAGTATATTTAAAGTACCAAAAGTAAAGGTAGTCATTGTGCACATTGGTCCATTTCAGAATAATATATATGATATGTTTTATAATGATTGATCATGAAAGTGTTCTCAAAGCTGGTAAAGGTGCAGCTAGTTTGAATGACTTTGTATACTGCAGGGTAGCTTGTGGATTTACTCCAGGTGGAACTAAAGTCTGATTTAAGACTTGATTATATTTCCAAACATTAATCCACATCTATAAAGTAACTAAAGGTATTAAATACTTGTTGTGGAGCAAAAGTACACCATTTACCTCTGAATTGCAGTGGGGTAGAAGTACAAAGTAACAAAAAATGGAAATACTCAAGTAAAGTACAATTCCCTCAATGTTGTACTTGAGTTAATGTACTTACTCTAAACCACTGCATACTTGAGATGCGTTGTCAGCCCATGGAATATGGTTTCCACCTTTGGGGAATCCTTGTTCATTACCTTTATATTGCTAGACAATATAAATAAAAAACAAAGTACAATATGGACGATGACAGGCCCTGCATTACCATGGAGGAGTGTGTGTCCTGCAGAGGGCCCCTGTAGATGCCCAACACAAGTACATCATCAACTTGAGCACTATATCAAATTGCTGCAATTTGGCCCCTAAAAGATGAGTCTGAAAATGGCCATGAGAACTAACATATTTCTTAAAACTCATCAATATGTGTTATTATCAATGGACTGAATGTGTAAAGTAAAAGGTGTTTAAATGGTGTTTTTTGTTAGAGATAGCTGGTGGACATAGTGGAGCATTTAGCAGCTAAAAAGATAGATGTTCTTCTCGGTAGATGGTGGAGACCAAACTCGAGCTAAAAGAAGAGTGAACATAAGTGTGACATTCCTCAGGTGGACATGAACATGACCCTACATGTTGATCTGTCTGCTGGTTGTGTATTCAGAGCAACCGTTTGCTAACATGTTTACCACATCACCTTTATGGGTTCATCTGTCAGATTTTTTGTTTAGTGCTTTTTCTGCTGCCCCTAAAGGGCCACTAATGTGGTGTGTTGTATGCTTCCCCTGCAGGTAATATAGTTCTGGAACTCTCCAAAGACAAACACAACGCCAGTCACCTGGACAGACAGCTGGTCCAGTTCCAGAGCTCCATCAACCGGGTGGAGAGCGAACTGAGCGGCCAGATCCGCTACCTCACACAGGTAACAGTACTTTTCATTTGTGCTTTAT
Source organism: Trematomus bernacchii (assembly GCF_902827165.1). NCBI lineage: Eukaryota > Metazoa > Chordata > Actinopteri > Perciformes > Nototheniidae > Trematomus > Trematomus bernacchii. Next base: position 551,013 of record NW_022987787.1, on the reverse strand, counting down.
AACCCTGCAAACATTTCAAAATATCGCCCCATAGTACAAGTTGTGTTTCAAAAACGGTTATTTGTTTTGAATACAGTTCTGTAAGTGCCTTGGTAGCACAATGTCCCAGGACTCTGTCAAATAAAGGCAAAAAGAACAAAAATGTAATCTTAAAAAAGCAAATAGTTTTGTATTGATCTAGTTAGTTAAGACATTTTGTGTATTTAATGTTGAATATATCCTTGCTTATTAGTGTGAACAGTGTTGAACACCTTCTTAGGTAAAACTGTAACTTTAAAGTTGCAATAATAAAAGGGGTGCTCTGTTTTCCAATTACATTTCAAGTTTTGCATTTCCAAGTTATTTGTGTTGCCTTTCTTTCTATTGAAATGTGTTTTATTTGATCATTAAAAGGGAAAATAGCTTAGTACTATTTAAGCTTATCTCATCTTATAGTAGGATTCCAATCGACAATGATAAGTGTTGTTCAGTACTGCATTTGCATCCTATTATAAGTCAAAGAATGAAGCAGTGACTCTACTGTTCTCCCCCCCCCCCCCCAGGTGGCTACTGGTCAGCCTCACGAAGGTTCTACTTACTCAGCGAGGAAGGACTGTCAGATGGCGCTGAACAGAGCCGAGTACGCCAAGGTGAAACTGGGAGAACTGGGACGGACCTGTGAAGTCATGCTGGAGCAGCAGCAGCAGCAGCAGCAGCAGCAGCAGCAACAACAGCAGCAACTACAACAGCAGCAGCAGCAGCAGCAACAGCAGCAACAACAACAACAGCAGCAACAACAACAGCAGCAACAGCAACAACTACAGCAACAACAGCAGCAGCCAACATGAGACCAGAGAGGGAATCACAAGAAATTCAAGAAAGATGTTGCATTTCTGGGTATATTCTTTTGTTCGGTGGCGATGTTTTGATACCAAATGTTTTGCCATAATCAGCACTTGTTATGATCTAGCACCCATACACATTATACCAAGAGAAATCTCAAAAGCAGAGGTACAAACCCTCGACTGGCACGATCTGTGAGATATCTGTTATTAGACCTATGCAACCCCAATATTAGCCCCATATTACACCCAGTTATCACATGGACACAGCACACTATCACCCATTCACTTCATGCTGAGATTCATCTGAGGAAAAGCAGAGTGAAAGATTCTCTACCAAAACGATCTGTTAGATATGTTATTAGACCCATATTATCAGTGACAACATAATACACAAAGACCCTGATGTGGACCTGGATGGCCATTACAGTCTTAACATTTCAAAAAGATCTCGTTAGGAAAGTGAAGGCAACAAAGAAAAAACATAATTCCTTGACCAAGATGCGTCTCTCTCATTAAAGTCAGATCAGGCTAAATAAAAAGGAGCACAATTCAAGTGCAGCAGACGGTGACCAGGACGTTTTTTGCCCAAATTAACAAGTCTCTTTTGTCTTCAACCCCTCAGTAACATTTGCCAAACTGTCCTCATTAACGCTGGAAACGTCACTCTGACGCCATGCATCTGTCCACAACTCACTGAACTCTGGCATTTCAAAAAAACATGTTTTTCACCCTTCATTTGACACTTCCACTTGATTATTTGTACATTTTGTTTCATTTTATTGAGTAAAAAAACAACTCCCAATAAAGAAACTTGTCATATGTTTTTTTTACTATACGGTGACATCTTATTTAACAGGTAGCATTTTAGTTGTTTTACAAATTGATTATAATAATAATAATAAAAGCCATGGTAGCTTACACGTACATTGACATATAAAAGCTTTACATTTACATCTCCACCGTGGGAAAACAAAAGTGTGTATCCAAAATCATCTCCATAGATACAAAGACACAGAAGCCTGTTTAGATATCGATTGTCTAGCTGGTCTACTTGCATGTTACATGATGATACAGTATAGACAGAATAATCAATGCACAATCGAGCTAGCATTTTGTATGTGATAAAGAGCCCAAATTCTAACGAGGCAGGCCAATATTAGCTCATCACAGATATATTACTTTAGTTTTATACTATATTGGCTGACATGAAATGAAATGCCTAAGACATGTTTGAGGTAATGTAGAAACGATGTCACTTTTACATACTTTTGTTCACAATTTTTGACCCAGTAAAACTAACTATGAGCAATAGCTTGTTTTTTTTACTTTGCACTAAAGAGCTGATCTCACGCTTGAATCGATTACTAAAAATACAAAAAATAACTATAAAAATAAAATCATTTCTGTGTATTTAACTCTACCCTCTAGCTTGGTCTGCTCCAGATATAAAAATGATTTATTTATTTCATTTGAAAGAATAATCAACAGGAAGCAGTACAAGTTGGAGGTTCCCCTGAAGACAACAGCTACCCTATCGTCTGTATAGAAAAATACCACTTTTATTTCTTCGTCCTATGAATGAATCCTGAATCACAGCAGCATGTACAATACTGATATCAGCAGGTTAAAAAATAGTCACGCAGCAGTACTTCCAACAAATCAGCCTCACTTGGTTAAATCCTGCTTTTGAACACTAAAATACAACCAGTAAGACTTTATACCTTTAACAAGAAAACACATCTAGAAGTAGCCCATACCGAATAAATGGTACAATACAAATGTGGAAAACTTCAGGAGGCTGCCCTCACAAGTCCTTTTTCCTGTGTTCTGGGGTCGAGCACCTGTGACCTGGAGACTCGGAGAAGTAGCTGCTGGAGAGGGAGGAGCTAACAGAAGGGAGAGGAGCTAACAGAAGGGGTCGCTCTCATCCTTCGTTCCCGTCAGCCCCAGGCGAGCAAAGTCTTCAAAGACAAGGTCATCAGTAGTGGGCGTACTGAAAAGAGAAAGAATGTCATCACTTAACTGGATTTAAATAAACATTTTACTTTAGAAATGAGGGCGAATGGGTTTTTTTATGAAGACGTTCAAAGCGGTTTATATTGTCAAAGGTTTGATATCTGCTAATATATTCATTTTACGACTGATATTGTTAGAGCCAGTCTTTTGTTTTTGTAAAAAGGCCAAATATTGTCACTTAATCATGACCTGAAGACAAGAGACTATGAAAGACTACATTTCCCACAGTGCCAGACCTTCAAGAGACATAGAAATGGGCAACCTGTGTGGAAGAAGCTGTCGAGACACAGTTTTAACCGTTAAGTTAACGTAAAATAAAGAAATACGATCTACATTGTCTATTATTTTATTTGAGTTTTGGCTCTTTTATTTTGATTTGTATAACTGTAGTAAAGGCCTCTTTTCTTTGCTGAATGTGTGTGGAATTGCTTTTACACGAGTCGCACAAACTTCATTGGAAGCCAAACAGTCATCACAACTGTAAGTAAAACAAATCAATTGACAGATAACCCGTTAAAACAGTTTTTTTAAGGCGTCTTAGTGGCTTGATGGAAACAGGAAGGAAGCCTTGACAGATATATCAGAACCAGATCATGTGTAGGCCAATCATATCAATCTATGCGGTTGAAATTAGTGTGAGTAAGAAATAAGTAATTGTAGTCATTAGTAAGAAATATTCCCGCCTTTCCAACAAACTTTTGTCTTTGGGTTTCCCCTTTCCTGTAGTGTGTTCTATAGGTTTTAGTGCATGTAAAACGTTAACTTGCTGTGGAATAGGTGCAACCACTGATCAAGAATCACCTTGTTCTATTTGTTGCTCTCAAATTCACTGACATGTGAAATGTTGCTAATCCAAATCCTCTGCTGCGTTAGTAAATCAGGTTAATACTTTACTCAACCCCGCACTTCAGTCTGTGAGTGAAACGCATGGTTTAGTTTGGAGACATCTAGTCACACACTTACTTCATCTCAAACTCTATGAGGTTTGTGTCCACAGTAGCATCAGCCTCTGGAACAACTAGAAACAAGAACACATTGAGGCATTACATTACAGCCTAATCCTTCCAGCTCACACAGCTCCATTGTTAACTGTTATGAGGTGTGTGTGTGTGTGTGTGTGTGTGTGTGTGTGTGTCCTACCTGACTGTGGTTGGGAGCTGGGCAGGTCTAAGGGTTTGGGATGCATCAGGACAAAAGGAAGTTCCACTGCTACGTCCCTACACACACAACACAATGAAGATGTATAATAAACTATTTGAACATCTCTTCAGTTCCACACATGTCGTTGTGTCACTCACAATGCTGCCCTAGTTTTGTTGAATATTTGGGTGTGCTATCACTAAGTCCAATCCAATCCACTTTATTTGTATAGCACATAATAAAAACTGAGGGTTTACCAAAGTGCTTCACACCAAACATAACATTATAATAAAATATAATATTACAATAACAGATAAAAGGCACACATAAGAATTAATACACGGTACATAAAGGCTATGGACAGACAATAAAAGCATACAAATCGATAAAATAGCTCAGACTGACTCGAAAGCGAGGGAAAAGAGGTGGGTCTTTAGTTTGGAGGGTGGGCGACAATTTGACATGGGGGGGCAGGTCGTTCCAGAGCCTGGGGGCTACCGCTGAGAAGGCTCGGTCTCCCCTGGTCTTTCTCTTTGTTTTAGGGACTACTAGCAGCAGCTGATCAGCCGACCTCAAAGCCCTTGAGGGGGTGTACACCTTTAGGAGGTCGGAGATGTACTGAGGGGCCAGCCCATTAAGCGATTTAAAAACAAACAATAACATCTTAAAATGAACTCTAAAATGGACAGGAAGCCAGTGGAGGGAAGCCAGAATAGGTGTGATGTGCTCATGCTTGCGGGTTCCTGTAAGCAGCCGAGCCGCAGCGTTTTGTACCAGCTGCAGGCAGGCCAGCGAGGTCTGGTTTAGGCCGGCATAAAGTGCATTACAATAATCTAGACGCGTAGAAACAAAGGCATGAATTACACGCTCAAAGTCTAAAAAGGATCAAACCGGTTTAATTTTGGACAGGAGCCTCACGTGATACAAACTGGACTCAACCACAGAGTTTATCTGTTTATCTAATTTAAAAGCACTGTCGATTTTGACGCCCAGATTAGTGACCATGGGTTTCGCATATGGTTGCAGGGAACCCAGGTCAATGGAAGGGACATCACCATTTGGTCCAAACACAATGACCTCCGTTTTGCTCTCATTTCGCGCAATCCAGGCATTTATGTCATTAAGACAGTCAACCAGGGGCATCAGAGAGCTGGTGTTATGTTTTTTTAGGGGTAGGTATATTTGGGAGTCGTCCGCATAAAGGTGGTAGGTGACGCCATGTTTTCTAAAAATTAGTCCAAGGGGGAGAAGGTATAAGGAAAATAAAATGGGCCCCAAAATAGAACCTTGGGGAACTCCACAGGATAGGGGGGCAGAAGACGATGTGCATTACTAAATGTAACAACATATAACAACTGATTATCTTAATCCAGTCCATGAACATGTTCACAATGAAATAAGTATATCAAACAGAACCAAGAGTCTGCATAACTTTATAAATCTACCCAAAAATGCAGATTTATATTTTCTTTTTTTTTAACGCAGGGTTTAGACATGAACCTTAACAAAGTGGATGCATCTGGCCCCTGGTTTTCCTAGGTTGTATACATGTTTCTAAAGATGGTTTCTTTGAGATTTCTTCAAAGTCTTTTAACAAAGCAAATATGTTGTACAATTTCAGAAAGCATTGCTGTGAAAAGCTTGAGTGTGTTCACCTACCCTCCAAGAGACACCACCAGTTTGATTTTGACTCTGTAGGAAACCAGGATCCCCATCATCTCCTTGTTGGTCCCTTCTTTTACTCTGCAACACACAGGACACATGCAAGCAGTTATAAAATAAACTATCAATGTACATGTTTTTCAGTGTGGGCATCTATGCATAAGAAGTAGAGCCTTCTTTTGTCAGATGCGATGTGAATATGTGTGTTTACATGGTGCTGGAGGCCAGGTTGGTGTCTTCATGCTTTAGCTTTCCATCCAGGGCCAGGCCTCTCTTTTCCCTGTTGGTCCCCAGCGTGGGGGTCAGAGTGTAGACCTGGCAGGAGGTGGAGCTGGGAGAAACCTGGTGACTGGTGTCGGGGGTGGAGGTAGGGGAGCAAAATCGTAAAGTTATAGAGTGATCCCTCAGTCTGTTGCGGCATACTGAATGGTTGCAATGAGTTTCAAAAGTATAACGCTCATTCTTTACATAGGATATTATAAATCGATACGGCAAGAGGTTGGTAAAATATGTTGGTAGCTTTGAATGCACTGTTCAATCCTATCTGTATAAAATACTGTCATCTGCATACTAATGCGATTGAGACTGTAAAAAGAAAGGGGCCCTATAATGGATCCCTGTGGAACGCCTTTGTTAATATTGAGTAGTTTCTACATACTCATAGTAGATGGTCAAAATGATGTATCAGCTGAATTGAGCTTGTTTACGTTGTATACATCAGTGAAGATGTTGGCCTACAAGAAATGCAGTACAGAGATGGTAATCTGTGTTTAATGGTATTTAGAAACCCTGTCACCATTAAAGAGTTGACAACGACAAGTTGACTTTTACACTGTAAAAAGTTATTCTTAGTATGTATTTAAAAGGAAAACATTCTAAGGGAGCTATATAAAGATTGATGGATTATGTGAAAAAAAGGCATTTCGAACCTCAAAAATCCTACATTGGTCAAACTGTACCCATTATTTTGAAAAACACAGTTTTAAAGGAAGTAAACAATATAATTGAGCATGAGGAGGTTAAGAGTATAGGAGAAGAACTCACTCTGCTTCAACATGGGCAACTGGACACTTATACTGAGCCGTGGAGAACAGACAGATGTCGGCATACTGACGAACTGAAAGAAGGAAAGAATAATTATTTTAGTAGTTCATGTGATGCACAACTGTCTTTTAGGTCAGTTCTGAGTCAGATTACAGCAGACTTATAACACAATTATTGATTTGAGAAGTGCTTTACCAGATATCTTCACCCTCTTCACACTCTTGGTGGAGTTGTTGGTGACGTGGACGTTGACACTGATGGGCTCACCATGGTAGTACAGCTGGAGAGAGACAGAGACTTAGCATCATGTGTATACCAGTCCTCCTAATAGCCAATCAGAGTGTGTGAGTGTGTTACCTCCTTATCCAGTGAGGCCTCTAGGTGTAGAGATCTGTCGGACATCAGGAAGCTGCGACTGGTCTCCACCATCGGCTGAGGACCCGGCTTCTCCGGGGCATACTGAACCTTCCGGATCAACAGTTGAACAGAATTCCTACAAACACAGCAGGTTCATACACATTCATATCAGGCTTTGGCAGTAATGTTATCTCGTGCCCTCATTGGTCATGTGCGCGTTCGTGTGTGTTGGAGGAGGGAAGGAAAGTGGCAGATTTTTTCCGGCTGTGTATTTTCAAATTCTAGCGCACTCGAGCTGGTTTCTCCAAAATTACCTACCCCACCTTTAAGTAAAAAACATCTTATTGATCTTTTTTTTTTCTTGTATTTATTTGCATTGCATTTCATATTGAGGTAATCCAAAAGTAACAGAAAGTAATCACGTCTGAATGTTTCTAACCTTTGGTGGATCTTCTCCTCTGCAGTCTTAGCACAGAACGCTCTGAGCTCATAGTCCACGCCACACGCCTTCCCAGTGTCCTCTGCGCCTGGCTGGAGGGTTACTGAGCAAGGCAGCTTCTGGGGGATCTGAAACATGTCAACCAAAATGAAATCTATATGGCACCTCAAGGCGCATAGTCATAATGAACGCTACAATGCAAAACAGTGCATTTACCTTTGATATAGATATAGAAGAATGAGAACCTTTAGCACTTCACTTGATATAACTTGACTAAGGTGTAGTTAAGGGAGAATTATGACAGAGAGAGACACAGAAGGCGGAGTGGGTAAGAGCAGGCAGGGCGCTTTTTTCTTTTTTACAGTGTACACGCTTACTCCGACCCTTTTCACTTTACGACTATTCAATTCACAAAGAGTACACTGTTTATTCATATTCAGAACTATAACACGAAAGAGTGCACAAACCTACATGTATCCACTTCACAGAATGTGAAAGGGGTTATACCTACAGTAGTAACAGTAAATGCCCAAATACATGATCACAATATAATCAATTATATGTCGTAATATAGTCAAATGTTTGCATAGATTATTTCATTGATAATCCCTTCACTAGAGCTACCATCAGCCCTCTCTTTCACTGTAGACTAACATCATGTCAAACTGTGTATATATTGCTGGTCCACAGTAGTGCCAGGGTGAAGCTGTGTTTAGAAGTCTTACAGTGAAGTGGAAGGGGTGGGCCTGCTGCCCCAGCTTCTTCAGCAGCCGCTCCTGCAGGCGGCTCAGAGGGGTCTTCTTCTCCTCCAGAGGGGGGAACACCTGCAGCGTGCTGACGTACAGATCCTTCCGGAAGGAAAGGCCCAGGACGTCCAGATCCTCCCGACCATAACGAAACGCACAGGTCAGAGTCACAAACACTGGGGACGGACGGAGACGTTGGTTAAATGTCCATCAGTCATTCAGTCAGTCTGTAACTCTGTGTCTTTATTCAGGTTTGTTTACCTTTTCGGTCTTTCAGATACTCTTGGTCTACAAGAAGCACTCCATCTGGAGAACACACACGAGGAGGGATGTTGAACAATGCAAACAAAGTACAATTCATTCATAAATATCATCCAGACTCAGTGGTGTAAAGTAACTAAGTAGATTTACTCAAGTACACTGAAAAAACGGAAACGTTGACTTTAATTAAATGTATTATGTCAACAAATTACGTTAGTTAAAAGCACTACAATTAAGTTGAACCTACCCATTTTTACATTTTAACTTACTATAGATGCTTTCAACGTACCTTATACAAATACCAGTAGTTTGTTGACATAATACATTTATTAGGTCAACGTTTCAGTTTTTCAGTATACTGTTCTTATTTACAATATTGAGGTACTTGTACTTTACTTGAGTATTTCAATTCGTACTTCTGCTCCACTACATGTATTGAATACCTTTAGTTACTTTACAGATGTGGATGAATGATGTGAAATATAATCAAGTGTTAAATCAGACTTTAGTTCCACCTGGAGTAAATTCACAAGCTACCCTGCAGTATACAAAGTCATTCAAACTAGCTGCACCTTTACCAGCTTTGAGAACACTTTCATGATCAATCAATCATTATAAAACATATCATATATATATTATTCTGAAATGGACCAATCTGCGCAATGACTACTTTTACTTTAGGTACTTTAAGTATATTTTTATGATAATACTTTGTACTTTTACTTGAGTAACATTTTGAATGCAGAATACTTGTAACAGAGTATTCCTACACTCTGGTACTTTTACTTGCTAGTACAAGATCTGACTACTTCTTCCACCTTTGTCCAGACTAGCTCCAACTAAATAATGTATTTCCTTAAAAGGAAACAAATAAAGTCTTTCAATAAAAGTATAATTCACTCAGAAACCAAAATCAGGGGCTGCAGTTCTAAACAGTGTCAACAAAGTCCTATTTCAGGCTCCTTTAAATGTTGTAGAGATATGTATCCTCCTTCTGCCCAAATTTGGAAAAAACTTGTGTGTCCCAGCAGCCCATCATCTAGTGCCCCCCAGAGTGTTGACATGAAGTGTCACTGACCCTGTTGAAAACTCTAAATCATGCATGTTGTTAACACTATGGAGTGTCATTGGTTAGGAATGTGAACATTTGAGATTTTCTAAATATTAAAAAAAGGGACCCTGAATGCATCATTGGTATTGGACTCCAAATAGGTGGTCATGATGATGGTCTCGGATAAGAATTATGGTCTTGAGAGCTCAAGTCTGATACAACCTTGTGTGTGTGTGTGTGTGTGTGTGTATGTGTATGTGTATGTGTATGTGTGTGTATGTGTATGTGTATGTGCATGTGTATGTGCATGTGTATGTGTATGTGTATGTGTATGTGTATGTGTGTGTATGTGTGTGTATGTGTATGTGTATGTGCATGTGTATGTGTATGTGTATGTGTATGTGTATGTGTATGTGTATGTGCATGTGTATGTGTATGTGTGTGTGTGTGTGTGTGTGTGTGTGTGTATGTGTATGTGTATGTGCATGTGTATGTGCATGTGTATGTGTATGTGTATGTGCATGTGTATGTGTATGTGTGTGTGTATGTGCATGTGTATGTGTGTGTGTGTGTGTATGTGCATGTGTATGTGTGTGTGTGTGTGTATGTGTATGTGTGTGTGTGTGTATGTGTATGTGCATGTGTATGTGCATGTGTGTGTGTGCATGTGTGTGTGCATGTGCATGTGCATGTGCATGTGTGTATGTGTATGTGTATGTGTGTGTGTGTGTGTGTGTGTGTGTGTGTGTGTGTGTGTGTGTGTGTATGTGTGTGTGTGTGTGTGTGTGTGTGTGTGTGTGTGTGTGTGTATGTGTGTGTGTGTGTGTGTGTGTGTGTTATGTGTGTGTTAAGAACTCACCAACTGGATCTACGTGTTCTAAGTGATCAACAAAGTCTCTCTTCCCTAGATAAACTGTGATCTGTGGAAAGAAAGATGGACAAGAGAAAATTATTACGATGATCTACAAGAGAGGAAGACACATGATCAAATCCAACATACTATATCCTACCTTGCAGTTGGGGCTGGACTTCTTAAAGACTCTGTAGAAAGAAGGAGGGTTAGGGTTAGAAAAACTCATTCATGTACTATCTTATCAGCAATCGTTGGTAACCTGTGCAAATCCATGCAATTAATTATCAACTAAAAATGCAAAAATTACAAAATTCTGAAAATGTTCAAGGTTCTCTATTAGCGGGAATAAAAAGGAAGTATAGGTTTCATCTTCTAAGGCTGTACTTACCTCATGTATAGAAATACATGAATAAACAATTCAGTCCAGTTGAACTTTAAATAAAAAATGATTTGACATTTACATTATTTTCAATACTAATTTAAGATGCTGGTAAAGTATCTGTACTGACTATATGCAACCCAGTCAGGTCTGTTTATCTTTCCACTGGTTTTACATTACACAGGGCCGTCCCTCCCTACAGGCCGATCACACAGACTGTGTGGGGCCTCACCTTGCAGAGGGGGGCCTCACCTTGCAGAGGGGGCCTCACCTTGCAGAGGGGGCCTCATCTTGCGGAGGGAGCCTCAACTGAGCCGAAAATGCGGCGCACTTATGCGGCGCAATTAGTGTGGCGCGGCACGGTTTCGCCGCTGCGAGGCTCCACTCGCACCCCCCGTCGACGCTCGCGAAACAGAGGGCCTCATTATATATCTTTGCGTGGGGCCTCTTGTTGGCCAGGGACGGCCCTGACATTACATTACATTGCATTTAGCTGACGCTTTTATCCAAAGCAACTTACAATAAGTGCATTCGACCAAGAAGATACAAACTTGAAGAAAACAGAATCATATAAGTACATCAGGTTTCATAGAGCTAAAACATTTCAAGTGCTACTCAACTGGCTTTAGATAAGCCAGTCCTTTGTTAGTATATAAGTGCTTTGTTAGCAATTCTATCGCTCGAAGTGGAGTCGAAAGAGATGAGTTTTCAGTCTGCGCCGGAAGATGTGCACGCTATCTGCTGTCCTGATTTCAATGGGGAGCTCATTCCACCATTTTGGAGCCAGGATAGCAAACCCACGTGTTTTTGCTGATGGGAACCTGGGTCCCCCTCGCAGTGCGGGTGCAGTGAGCCGTTTGGCTGATGCAGAGCGGAGTGCACGTGCTGGGGTGTATGGTTTAACCATGTCCTGGATGTAGGAAGGGCCAGATCCATTCACAGCATGGTACGCAAGTACCATTGTCTTGAAGTGGATTCTAGCAATAACTGGAAGCCAGTGAAGGGAGCGGAGGAGCGGCATGGTGTGGGAACATTTTGGAAGGTTGAAGACCAGGCGAGCCGCTGCATTCTGGATGAGCTGCAGAGGTAGGATGGCACATGCAGGTAGACCAGCCAGGAGGGAGTTGCAGTAGTCTAGGCGTGAGATGACGAGAGCCTGGACCAAAACCTGCGTCGCTTTCTGGGTCAGGAAGGGACGTATCCTCCTGATGTTGTAAAGCGTGTATCTGCAGCAGCGGGTTGTAGCAGCGATGTTTGCAGTGAAGGACAGGTTGTTATCTAGGGTCACACCCAGATTCCTTGCAGTCCGAGTCGGGGAAACAACAGAGGTGCCGATGTTGATTGTTAGGTCAAGAGTGGGACAATCTTTTCCAGGAAGAAAAAGCAGTTTAGTCTTGGCAAGGTTGAGCTTGAGGTGGTGAGCAGACATCCACTGAGAGATGTCTGCTAGACAAGCAGAGATGCGTGCGACGACCTGGGTCTCTGAGCGGGGAAAAGACAGAATTCATTGGGTGTCGTCAGCGTAGCAGTGGTATGAAAAACCTACTAAATTAGTAGATACTAGAAATACATTAAATACTAGAATGTCCGACCAAACTATCGACAGCTGAGTTGCATTGTGGGAAGTGTAGGAGCCACATCATGAGAATGGTGCTGTTTTGGTGTTTGTCCTTAACACCAGGACACAAATATAAGTCCAAAATTCTAATTAAAAACAAAAATAAACAAAAAAGATACGTGCTAAAAACTACTAACATTTCAGCAAAGGCATCTACTCTAGGAAGGACAACAACACGCTGAAATTGTAGGGAACCAGCCCAGGGATCGAATTACAATGCAATACACACTAATGGCAGTGTAAAATCACATCATACTTCCTGTCCCTTACAGGCGCACACACACACACACACACAACAGTAAACCAATCCTTGAGTTTAGTGTAAACAAGAAGTGAGCAGTTAGAGCCCAGCAGTGATGGCTGACAGTACAATAAACTGCAGGACAGGAAGGTCAACATAAACTACAACTACATGTGTTCTGCAGTCTCACACAGTGTCTCCGAATGGATGGCATTCACTCTCAAAAATGATTTAATCAACAGCATAGTGTTCGTGGCCCAATGTGCAGGATTAGATTAGAGTACACAGGTCCTGAGGGGGACATCAATCATTACAATGGAACATTTCAATAGCACTTAACAAAGAACAATAGCATTAAACGGTGAAAAGGTTTTTTTGAAAACTATTTCAAACTCATTTTACGGAAATCTCCACCCTCTCATTCTCTTACAGTGTAATATATCCTTACCCTGTGTTGTAAGGCTAAACTTGTCACAACTTGTCTTCAAATAATAAGTTAGAAGAAAAAAAAGGTGTATGTACATTTGAGTTTCAACTGAAATGTTGCGAAATTTGAGCTTCTGAGGCAAAACAGGAGGCCCCAGATTTGAGCCCTGGGGAACTTCTTTAAATGTTGTCATAGAAACTACAATGATTAGTCGACTAAGCTATTAGTCGATAAGCAGAAAAATAGTCAAAAATATCATTAAACTGAATATATTTTTGGTTTATTACTGTCAAAACAATATTAAACATTTGAACGACATTAGGCCTTGTGAAACTAGGATTGGTGAATGTTTGACTATTTAACATTTTATTGACGATTCATTTATTAATTGAAAAAATATAATCAGCAGATTATTCGATGATTAGAATGATAGATAATCAAAATAATCCATCATTTCCATTTTGATATGTTATAAAAGAACATGAGAGGCAGCACACTTTTAAAAAGAAAATAACGTTTTATGTACATTTTTGTGTGAACTGCGAAATAAGTGTTTCATTGTTCGTTGTTTTGGGAAATTTGAGAATGTGAGGCAACAAAGGAGGCCCCAGAATTGAGCCCTGTGGAACTTCTTGACATTTTGTCAATAAAACTAAAATGATGAGTCGACTAATCGATTAGTTGATAAGCAGAAAAATAATCAACAACTATTTTTGCATAACAAATAGGGGGATTTCCTTGTTTTTCTCTGTTATATCATATTTAACTGAATATATTTACGTTCTATACTGACAAACATTTAAAGACTTTGGACATATATACTATATATTTGTCTATTGTGGGACCACAGTTTTTCTCTTATATAAATCCTATTATTTCCTCGCTCGCAAGAAGCAAAGGTCAAATCACTTGTCTTGACTAGCTTTCCAGTGCTTGGCTGAATTCAGAGTTTGGCTGTCCATTGAGACATGTCAAGCTGGGTTCTATTCAGTAAGTTACCACACAAGTAGACAGTTGTTGTTGTGGAGTTGTGAAATCTTCTCCAGTCAGAAGCAAAGCAGAGAGAAAAGAGCAGAGTGTCTTTACTGAAGCTAAACAGGAAGCGGGAGAAGTGTATTCCAGGAAATGTGGCCAGAGCACGTCACTAATGTGTATGCAAGGGATTATTTTGTGTTGATACTAAAAGGCAATTTGTCCATGACCACAGCAGCACACAATGACAATAGTGTTGTAAAATATACATTAGAGAATGATTGTTACTAGCCTACAAGCATGGCTGTTGTCAAGACCATTCAGGCCATGTCAGCTTGAAGTTTATGCACACTGCTGCAGTTTTAGGAACATTAGCAGTACCCTGTCCAGGAATGTGCTGCCTTTTACATTTTGAGGAAAGAAAACAGGGGCAAAGAACAAAATGCACATCCTGATTATCAACACAAATGTCCATTACTTCCTCAACACGGGACATGTGAAACACTTCCTGTCAACCCCTTATCCTAAAGGGGGAAAAAACCTTTTATCATAATAAAACTCAACTCAGCAGGATATGAAGCTTCGAAGGTCAGCAGTGAGGACAGGATATATCTCTGCCACAATGTCATTTAAATGTTGTTCACACTCTTACACTCTACAGTTTCACAAAACTTTAAACTGTCTCGCCAAAGGGGGAGTTGAATGAACACGTTGAAAGACTTGGAAATCCTCTAACTGGGGTGCAGACTTTCTTTTACCTCCCAAATTGTCCCATTTAAAGTGAATATCCAAGGTTAGCAGATGATTCGCATTAAAGAGCAGGGTCATTCTTTTTTCAAGCCTGCTTAAAAGCTTCAAAAGTTCGTGTTTTAGTAAAACTCCTTCCTCTATATATATATATATATATATATATATAATTTTATTTAAGTCAAGTATTCTTTTTTTTATCAACAATAAAGTTGAAAGTAGAAACAAACTTGTATCAGAGACATTAAAACAGTCCAATTGGAACCAGGGCAAACAAAAGCTGGATTAAGACTAAAAACTGCAACAATTAGTCGACTAACAGGGAAATGTTGGCAATTAACTGATAGTTATTAAAAATAATTTGCAAGCAAAAATTGCAGATTTGAACCCTTTTTTAGCCTTTCAAATATGGAAATGTATTTTTTTACATCTTATTAAACTGAATTTATATTGGGTTATTGGGACTGACAAGACATTTGAAAACATCATGTTGGACTTTGAGAACCTGCAATGGACATTTCCTTCATTTTCTGACAGTTCATATACCAATGATTGTAGATTGGAGCCGTAATCATGATATCCCTATTAATAAGGGTTATTCTAATTGCCACTATTAACAGACAGCACTTCACTAAACAAATTTGTTTCAGACACACTTGCCAAAAAGTGATTTAAAGGCCCTGTGATGAGTATTTCTGTCTTTGCTGACTCCTAGTGGTACTATGTGGTAGGACACCTTCACCAGACCTGTCGAATTATCCTTTATTTTCAGATGTCTGTCTGTCGTGTAGATCTAACCATGTTATTCATACATATATTTGAGACTTTTGCATTGACAAGTAGGCCTACATAGGCTACGTGGCGCAGAAAAAATAAAGTCTGTGTCTTCCGGAAAAATAGTGTACTAACACCAAGCGGACGTTTGCCGCCACTGAGTCAACTGAGTCTTCTGTTGTAGGAAAAATATGACATTCTATAAGAGCAGCTACATGCTAAAGGATACAATGTAGCCAACGGTGTGCAACGTTCAACTGCACCTTGTAAAACTGAATAACGTTGAATAAACACGCAGTCAAACACCTGTTAGGTAAAACAAAGTTTTACTTCTTTCTCTTGCCTTAAAGGCTAATGTTTATGTGATAAAAAAAAGCCACATAAAATCAAAAACGTTCACACGCCTATTGAGAGCAGAAAACGGTTGCTACAGTCTCCCTGCTAGCGAATGCCCCCAAACGCTACGTCTTCTCACTAGAGGAAGTCACCGCAGACTCCTTACCAACATATATACATTTTAAGGCTATTTGACGCTGCCTAGCTTATAGTCAAATGTAACGAATGCATATGCATGACAGGACAACATTTTAACTTATTTTGGCTTCTATTCTTCAATTCGGCATTACTATCGATCGATATCTATTGATATATTTAGGGAAATGTCCACTTGTAGTCCTGTGAAATCAACAGAGGAGAGTGACAGTCATGTGAATCAGGTCTATTTTCGTAGTGTCCTTCGCGCACAGGCTAACAGAGAGTTCCCCTTTCTTAGCTCGAGGACGAACGTCTTCAATTCTCATCCTTTGATAACACGAAAACGGTATGCTTCTCTTACCTGGTCCCCGCTTTGTCCCCCATCTCCTCCGAGCTGTGTGGAGTATCTGTTGTGTGCTGGTGTGTTGCCTGTCTCGCTCCAGTGTGTCCGCTGCTACTGCTACTGGCAGCTTTTTGGAATAAATCAGCCTGTTTCCGCAGTTTGGAGAACAAGCCACGCCCACAATTAATATGATGGACACCACAATCACTCAATATGCTATAATACACCTGCAATGCAAACGCTCTACTAGTAATAATAAAAAGTGGTTTAATCCAAAGCCTACAAGTGGTGGATGAAGTATTCAGATCAGTTACTGATTTCACACTGTAAAAATAACATGTTTTAAGTAAAAAAATACCTGCTTTGAAAATGATATAGCCTATGCATGACAGTATAATTAGGAACATGTCATCATTAGGCTAAAATAAGGAAAAAGTCCATGTGAATATTATATATTTGGTTATGATTATTCATGCATTCATCTAGAAAAGCATGATTTAACCCTTAAATGATGTTGGGATCCTGGGGGATATGGTCACTTGACAGGCTGTGTAGTGTGTACATGGGTAAAATGGGTTGTTATAATGGGGTTACACAGGTGTAATATGGGTCTAATACAGTATAATATTGGTTTAATAATAGTGTAACATGAGTGTAATAGGGGTGTATTAATGTGTAATATGGGTGTTTTTAGAGTTGAATTACCGTGGAATATTGGTGTAATTTGGGTGTAATAACTTAGGTGTAATGTAGGAAATCCCAATCAATTAATTTTCCAAAATATATACATGTGATGGCCCATTTAAGGATTAACTAGTGAGTTGAGATGAAGCTATTCTTTTACTTTTTTTAATCAGACTGCAACTAATGATTATGTTCATTATGGAAGAATTGTTTTCTCTAATAATCGATTGATTGTCTGGCTCTGGCTTGTAACATTTAGAAAATATTAACAATTGTCATCACAATTTTAAAAAAACCCAAAGGGACAATTGCACAATGTTGTGTCCAGCCAAACAAAAACAAGAACAAAATAAAACATATACATGCTTAAAATGTTGGGAAGTATATAACAAGAAAACTCGTAAATTTTAAGTAGTCGGAACCATGCCATGTTTTTGTAGAAATTAAGTGACTATAATACAAATAAATGCTCCTATATTCAAACTCTTCATAATTCATTTGTAATGTAGAGGTTAGATAAATGTATGAGTAAAAAGCAAAACATATTTCTCTCATATCGTATAGGAAATATAAAGTGTTATGAAAAGAAAAGACTCTGGTAAATTACAAAAACTCAAAATGGTAGTCTACTGTCTTTGATGTCTTTTTTGTTACATTCCAACTTTAAACTACCGTAACAGATTTCTGAGGTACTTGAAACAATGGTGGAATAACTCAGGTCCTTATGTTAAAGCAGGACTATAACAATGTTGGACTACTCAATTACAATAAAAGACCTGCTTAAGTAAAAGTACATTGTTAACAGTCATCTCAAGATGGAACTGATTTTAATTTGATATAATGATGGTTCCCAAACTAGGGGTTGGACCCCTCCAAAGGGTCATAACATAAATCGGAGGTTTCCCAAGACGAAAAATGGAAGGATACACAAATCTCTTTTCATTGACATTTTTTTTTATGGATAACGTATCCAGTTATTGAAAAATAAAACATCCATACGGTTTTGAGGATAAATCTCTCTCTGTAAAGTAATAAGGTCATTTTTGGATAACATTAGCTTAATTTGTACCTGTCAAACATATGGGTCAGAAAGTATAGGTTTCTCTGAAATATATATAATTTCTTCCATCCCAAATGTTAGAATATTAGTCCTTCACTAGCCTAAATGTGTAAAAGAAAATGGAATGCGTTCCTCTGTGAACACAATGCTAATGCATGAGAGGCACAAACTGGGGCTTAGAGCCTTTCCTTGAGTAAAAGTATAGACATACTTTGTTCTGCAAATACTGCATTACAAGTGAAAGTCCTTCATTCAAATGTTACTTAAGTAAAAGTATAGAAGTATGTCCAGTATCAAAACATACCCATTATGCACCATGGCTGTTTCGAAAGTATTATATTATTATAGAATATGAATTAATATTAATGTTGTTTGTCAATATTAAGACAATTTTAGATTTTTTGTGTATATTTTGGTAGCATAAAATGTAAATACTAAATAAAATACAAGAATGACAAAAAAATATACTTAATGTAATGTAATTAGTTACTCACCACCACTGGTGTTCATCATTAACTATCAAAGTGTTGTTCAAATCCGAGTGTTTTATACATCTTAATAATTTATTAAAGGGACATTTAATTGCACAATATGATAAATAACGTCATAATTTACTACGAAAATAATTTAGATTTATTGAGCATTGTTCACTGCTTTTGTGTGGCAGTTTTACTTTGAAAGGTGTGGCAGGAAGTGGGTCTGAGTGGGAGTGCCACAGGAGCCATAGTGAACGCCTTGCATGCGGCTGTGAGAGTGATCTGAACCGCAGGCTGAGACTAACGCAACGGTGACAGGCCAGCTGCTTTACCCGCTGTATTCTCACTCTGTACCGGCTGTTTGTGTGTGAAAGACCGGAGTCATGGCTTCCCGCTCTCTGTGGTCCCTCGCGCTGCTCCTCGCGCTGCTGCTCCCTCTGCAAGGTGGGTAACGCTTTGTCTGCACACATGCACGTTCCGCCTTTTGTGCCGCACACCAATTCCAGGCCGAGTAAAGGTCTACCGGCCTGGGAGTCGACGTTAAGAGAGAGAACAGACAAATGATTATTATATACATACATTTTTTCTAATTATGTATGTTATATATATCATTTTAAGCTTAATTTTGTGGCTCCATTTGCTCCACATATTACTGATGCTGAGCTGTAATAAATTAAGTAATTCCACATTACTACATGCATGATTATGATTATACAGTTTTCTTTCAAATGGGACAGTAATTCAAGCTTTAATATGTTTTTTAATCTTTTTTTTTCGATCTGAAAGAATGATTATAGATGAAAGTGATGGGGCACCACCCACCCTTCCTGTCTGGTTTGCAGCAGCACATTCCATGCTGACAATGATGTCACTCTCAGTGCTTATTAATATGGAAAGTTAGTCACTAAAGGTGAATAATTTTAAAGCAGATGAGTTCATTCGGTTTAACGGTAGCACATGTCCTCACTCTACAATTGTACCCGCCTTACATCACTAACATCCAATACAAGCAGGTGTTCATTTGATTGCTTTTTAGGAGGGGTTTTTTCATTCTAAGGTCTGCATGGCAACCCATATTTTAAGGTATGGGCTGACTGAAAAGCTGTAGTCATAAAAGATTCACCTGGTTGTGTAAAAAAAAAACCCAACCAGCAGCCGGCTAGTTAATGAAATGCTACTATGCAAATTATGCAAATGAGATGCTAATGATGTGAATACATTTTCTAGCCAAATGTTGGGTTTAGGAATACAATTATAAGTGTCAAGTGATGTCAAGTATCACCTATATAAAAAAAAAGTTATATTAGTGTTGAGTTAATCTAGTAAAGATTTTGGGTTTGGATGTAGGCAGAATCTCAGTCTCTGCCCTTAACTTTTTAGACTTTATACCTGTTTTTTTTGGTATCTTTCATTGCAGAGTACATGGATTCCTAATGCTCTCTTTTGCCAAAATCTAAAATCAGTTAACCTCACTGAGTGGAGCTTTTTTACCTACCGTAACATGGGTCCAGGGATTGCTGTTGACCCAAAAATGAAGGAAGCGGTACGAGTTCTTCTAATTGGTCACATCTGGCCGGTACCCTTGCCCCTGGGCGGTAGGTGGGTGGGGCAGCAGGAAGGAGGGGGGTCTGTAGGCTGCGGGAAGTAATATGTCAAGGTCAGGGTGATGAATGGTCCTGTGGCACATCAGAAATTCACGCAGAAGTTCCTGTCAGTGTGCACGTTTTATTATCTAATTAGTGTTATGCTAGGGCTGCTCAATTAATCGTATTTTAATCGCAATTACGATTTTGGCTTGCAACGATTATGAAAACAACATAATCGAAAATAAAACAATTTTTTTTTCTTTCTTTCCAATAATTTTTTTTCTTGGTTTTTCAGTTGAATTATACTTAAAGTTCAGGGTAATCAACTGTTAAAAACATACTGTTCCATTTTTTTTCAATAAATGTATGTTTTCAAAGTAAATGGATAATCGTTTTTAATAATCGTGATATCAATTATTGACCCAAATAATCGAGATTATGATTTTTGCCATAATCGAGCAGCCCTATGTTATGCCCAACCTCATTTGAATAGAGAACTGCACTGATTCAGAGTCGCGCTCCGTAGAACTAGAGTTAAAATGAACAGTTAAGAAGAAAAAGGATATTGTAGCAGAACAAGAAAAAGAGTCTTCTTGAGCCACAAATGATTTTCCCTTGTCAGAACCTGGTGCCTACAAAACCCACAATGCAACATGAATGGAAACCTTTCTGGGAGATTTGGTTGCATTTTTGTTATAGGGCTGTTATTAGAGCTTTTATTTCTTCTATCAATTTATCTGCCAATTACATTCTTGAGTAATCGTTTAGTCTATAATATAGTAAAAAAAATCAATTTCAGTTTCTTAATGTCCCAATCCTTGTTACGAAAAAGAATGAGTAGATATAAAACTAGGAAAAGCAGGACAACTAATCAATGAATGAATGGACTTATTGTTGCAGCTCTTTTACTTGTCTATTTCAATTAGTTGTGAATGTGGTCAGATAACACGTTGTACAAATTAGTTTCTTTCAATTATATCCCCTCCTACATTTTATTTATAATCTGAGTACCGGTAACTACACCACCAAGGCTTGCATGTACTGTCTCTAGAACAGCACAATACACTATAGCAGATCCTCAGAGTGGAACATCTGAACCCATAGAGATCTGTGCAGTAAAACCCTTTATGGTTAGCTAGTTTCCCTAATGGCAGCTTGGAGCTCATTCAAGAAAAGGGCAATGGTAGGGAAGTCTTTATTACCTTTACAATTTTATTAAATTCTTCAACGTCTATGGTAATGTACTGAAGTTCCTCGGGTGTTGTGGAGCCAACCCATTCAGCATTTTACGTCCTTGGGGACACCTTGCCTGAGGGTCGATAATTGAAATGTTCCTGAGTCGATTCTAAAGTAGCTGGGTGCCTTTGTACATGTTGTACTTGCTCTCTCGCAACCTTCCCTGTCTGCCTTTTCTGTAGTCTATTGAATAGAGGAGAAATGCCAACAAACTCATTAAAAGGAGCAGTTTGAAATGTGCCCTAGCATGGGTAAGAAGCATGAAGCCTCGACTGCGGCTCTAAGATAAGAACTGATTCCCAGGGGGACATTAGGTGTGACAGCCGAGGAAGAAAAAGACTAGATTAAAAATAGATAGAAAGGGTGGAGCAGAGTGAATCTACAGCATAAATCAGAATTACAAGTAGTGTACATGATTAGTATGTTTGACGTGTAATCTGGGAAACCAGTCTTCTTCAATTATACACAATAAATACATTTTAAATTGTACTGCATGCTATGGAGTATCGTTACAATTTGTTTTTGTATGTGTCCGTTTAAAGTAGTGATTCTATTTAATTGTGTTATGTAGTCATAGCATATTCACCTACAATGGTGATGAAAGTATCATTTCTGTTAGTTCCAATCTAGGGTTAGGCACACACACTGTGCTTGTTTGTGACTGGCAGCCAATGAAGATAGCTAGTGTTTGTTTGTCTCTGCTTTTGTGTCCCGTCTGGTAAATGATCTCCGTTTTGCAACCCAGACAACAAATAGTGCCGATTAGTGCACTCTGGGCCCAGTTTGGCACCAAACTGTGTGACACACAGTAACACTGGCAGGGCCTGGGAACTCATCAGTAAAGTGGTCACACATCTACCAAAGAGCCTACATCAGACAGAAGATATCCACACTCTACAGTCCCTTTTGGTGTTATTTGTCAGATTGAATGCAATGTCTTCTGTCTGTCCCTCTGTCCTCTCTGAACAGTAGTCCTTTCTCAGGAGTTCAACCTATCTGATGCTTTGGGTGATGATGACACAAGTAAACCATGTAAGTACAATACAAAATAAATAACTTTTTCTTCTTTTTGGGACTCAGCGTCTCATAAACCCGATATCTTTATCTGCAAATTCCTTGAAAAAGATAAAAATATTGTGATCCATCTTTTGAATAATTATTTTTATAATTGCCAGAAAATCTTGTATCTCCATTGACTTCCATTAATATTCTACTATTCAAAGGCAGTAAGAAAACTTGAAACCCGAGATGTATAATCCGTGACTATATCAGGTTTTCAGTCTTATGCATATTACTTTATCAATACAAGATAATAGCATACGGAAATGAATGGAAGTCAATGGATAAGTAAGACAAATTGCGTAATATTAAAAGAAAAATGTGTAGCAAGCATTCCTTCAGATTCAAACCCACACAAACATACATTACATGATTTACAATATCTACTTATGAATGACTAACAGCAGAGTAATGACTTTTGTTGAATTATGTCTAAATACAACAATAATTCATATTCTTCAGCACCAACCCCCGCCCCGAAGCCAGCGGCACCAGCTGCACCAGCTGCACCAGCTGGAGGAGCAGAGGCAGAAGCAGGTAAGAATCAAATCATTTAAATCTATGATAACACCAACTTAACCTGGAAGAGTGACAGGATAATTTGTAAGTGTAAGTCAATGGGAATCAATGATGTAGCATTGTTAGATTTAAGGAGTAGTGGTGCAGGATTGCAAATCTTTGACCGTTTTTTTCTTAAAGTTCTCCTACAACATGAGCTCCTCTTTGAAAACTCAGTTTTTCAGAAGGTAAGATATTCTTAAAAGGAGTGGTTAACTTCGAAAAAAAATTCTGACTACTTTCATCTGCAAAACTGTCTCCCATCTTGTTTTTTCAAACCCGCCTTTGGTTTTTCACGAGCCCTGTCTACTTGTATGCTGTTGAATCATTTACAGTGGACTTATAACTGAAGTCTGTCGATCTCTAGGTTTGAGCTGTCAATGTTGTGTGCAGGTTTTGATTCAATTGGTGACATCACCACCATTACCACCAAAGCCCCCTTCAAGGCAGTAACCAAGGCCCCGTTCAAGCCCAAACCCAAGCCAGGTGAGAGAATCCTCAGCTTCCCTCTCTACTGCAGAGGACCAGGTTTTCATCAAAAGCCTTCATTTAATTTCCCCTGCTTTATATTTTACTAACCAGTTCTATTCTGCTTCTGTTTTAGTTGGCTGTTAATCCAATTTGACTTCCTTCCTTATATGATCTCTCTAATCTATATACTTAAGTCTGTTTCAATTTCTTTTCACCAGGGCTGTGGTCGAATAGTCTTTCTTGCTTAGGAAGGTTCATTGGTTAAATGCTTTGAAAAACTTGTTGGCAACCATGATAAGAGCAGTTTGAATCCTCTAAATGTTCATTTGAATGATTGATCTTGTATTCCCTTTAGCAAAGTATACACTGGACCATTATCGAAATAAAGCAAATCATGGCAGTCCCCTATTGTCATTTCCTGAGTACTTTTGAACCCTCCTGTCGTGTTTGTTCTCCCCCCTTCTTTGGTGTTCCTGGTCAAATTTGACCGGTCTGTTTGAACTGCTCTTACAAAAAAAAACATGAATCATGACCACATTTGATTTAACACCTTTTCAGCTGTAAACAATGTATCAGAATACTGGTTTACATGAATAACCACAGTGAATAGACACTGAAAATGTATGTATATTTGTGGTGTTTTGACTGGGAACATCATAGGTTTTACAAAGTTGACCAAATCACTCAAAATGAAATGAATGTGGTGAACAGCAATTGAATATGTTCAAATGCCTACTGTGGAGGATACCATGAGGCCTGGAAGCTATAACATGTAAAACACAATAGTTATGATTGATTGATGTAAGAAGTAAATTGGTCAAATCTGACCCGAACACGACAGGAGGGATAATCAAGTTTGAATTATTATTAAGTATTATGTTTTTCATCAGAGTCAATGAAGAGCGGTTAGCGAAAGGCTATTCGACCGCAGCCCAGGTGTTACTCTCTCTGCCCAAATGCTAAATATTGTTTCTATGTTGTTAATGGTTTTTTCTGACTGCTGCTTCTGCCTTTATTTTGCAAACCCACTGACCCCCGACCTTTTGGCCTCCACAGCTGCGGCTGCCTTTGACCTGTCCGATGCCTTGGACCCCAACAATGACATTGGTGGCAAGGATAAGAACAAGGGGCAGGGAGGTGGGATTAGCTATTAGCTCGGCATCACTTTATAAATCAGTGTTTTGTGTGGAATTAAAGCCGCTATGTGTGAAATATGAACATAGCAGAAATGTAAAAAACATCAATATAGTTAAATAATTAGATGATTTAATCATATACAAGTTCTAAACATGGTGGCTTTAATAGATAGTCAATATGTATGGTTTATCAATAACAGTATATTTAAGGCTGGGTGTTTTCATATATTATATATTATATTATAAAGAGCCCTTGTTAAATATACTGTAGCATAAACATCACCCCATCATATACACTGGGAAGTGCTACTTGTGCTTCTGAAGTGAAAAAACTGAAACTTTTAATTAAATTAAATGTATTATGTCAACAGATTTAACATAACTGTATTAGGTTATATAATGTTGAGATACAAATATTAGGTTCAACTTAATATTATTACCTACAACTAAACTAATACAGTTACGTGAAATGTGTTGACATAATACATTTAATTCAAGTCAATGTTTGAGTTTGTTTTGTGTATTTAAGTCCTCCCACATATATCGAAAGTCATTTAATGTCTAGAAATCATCTGGAAATCCCCAAAAGTTTTGATTTGGAGGACTTAAACAGTATGCACGATACTCATTTGTTCTGATAGTTCAGCGCATAAGAAAACAATCTTCAGACAGTTGCATGGCCACCATGCGGACAAGTGTCCCCACAGTCTGCTGGGATGAGTGCTCTGTTGTTAAACTCTACACAAGAACTTAATGAAACTCTTCATGTCTCAGAGGGAGCTCATTGTTTTCATCTGTTGCTCATCACCCCCTCCCCTACCCCCACTCTGCTGGTAACACTGTCCCTCACATGCTATTTCTGCATTCAAAGCTTTATTTGTGTTTATCTGCTTTCGACCAAATATAGTTTCTTCTTTTTCTCAGTTCATTATTTACTTTTTTTTGCAAACAAATAATCATTTAATAAGTTATCTTTATTTTAGGAATTAATGCCAATATTATTATCATTACTATTATAATAATAATAATATTAGTTCACTCATACAATAAGCTATAAGACTGCTGGCGGTCGACTTAAAACATGCTTATTTATACCCAGTATTTATCTACGAATTGGCTATTATGAAGACAAATGTCTGCTTACATTTCTAAATCCATTTGTTATTGAATTTATATTGATCTTATTTTATTATTTGTATTGGAATTCAACTTATACGTATAAAATTATATTGACAAAAACTCTGTTTGACGGGGCAAATAAAAGGTGCAGAAAACTGCTGTTTAATCTATTCTATATGATCAATTAGAATCAATTTAGACTCTTTGTCATGTCCAAATGGAAGAGAATACAAAAGAGCACCACCTGACGTAGTATCATTACACAAGGAATGACACCAGCTTCTGCATCATATACAGCAAAACAATGTAAAGAGGTAGTTGGTTGTTTTGAAGTGGGGTTTATGGGATTCTATCAAAATAGATGGCAGGCGGCATAAAGAAACAGACATACTTACCCCACTACAAAAACATCCGAAATATCCCTTTAAAAGCAAATTAATTATAAATCAAGCTTTGTGCACATTTGACATTTTGAGTTTGCTGTGCCTTCATGCAGCTTCCTTTTACAGTGACAGTTTATCATTTAGTGATTTAATGTAAATACTTATTTTCAGGTGGAATTTCTGACAATGATCTGGCAGATGTTGGTAAAGATGATACCTACAAACCTGACGGAGGCAAAGGTAATGTCTGCAAATGTATAACAAATCCATGTAAAGCTCCGTAGCTAAGAAAATTAACCCTTCTGTGTGCTGTGTTTTCACAGGTGGACGTGGAGACGATCAGATCAACTCCCGTGAAGACAACAATGGTGCGTTCTCTCTGCTTCTAGTGTTTGTTCATAAATGCATCTCTACTGTCTGTTGGTGTTAATGTCTGTGTGGGCGTTTGCAGAGACCACAGCAGAAGTGGGCACCATCGCAGGGATTGTTAGCGCGGTTGCTATGGCACTGGTGGGAGCAATCACCAGCTACATCTCCTACCAGAAGAAGAAGCTGTGCTTCGGCATACAACGTAAGGCTTTTACATTAAACTCATTAGTGGAGTCCCTCAGGGCAGTGACCTCACCAGTGTGTTACAACTGCTGCTGGCCTAGTCACATGATCAGTGCATACAAATATCTGCATTGTTTTTCACCAGATGTTAGAAGATGAGTCATTTAGTTTGTGTGTCATTTTTTTTGTAACTTCTAGCTTTTTTTCCAATTAGTTATCTAGGGAATCAGTTTGTACCATTACAACTTAAACCTGTTTTAATCAATGTTCTCATAATACTGTTTAAAGTGTAATGTAAAAGGTGAAGTTCCCCTTATAGTCTATTTGCCAGCTCATAGAGTCCTATTGTGAGTGTATTGGCCTGTAAATTAAAATGTTCTGCATTGTTAAAATAATTGCGGTCAAATATCGTACAACTTTAACTGAGTTGAAGCAAGCCTATTTAAAAAGTATAAGCTATCTGTCCTTTAGAGGACAGCTATCCAGTGTCCTCTAAAACTTCAAAATCGACCCAATTTCCTCAAAATCAGCTCAACTGGAGCCAAAATATGGCCTTTTCTGGTAAAGACTGTCATTTCGGATCCTGCAAATGTCAGAAATAGATTAAGCATCCTCAATTACCCCCCAAAGCCCCAATTTGAACTATTGAACTAGCTAATTAATGCTTATATGCTAATTGTGCAAATTGCCCAACATATAAAGGTTAGCATCCGGCAGTTTCTATGTGCTGAGGACCCTACTATACATTTCTAACATAAACTATTCAACATTTCCAGTTTCACAATGTTTGACTACACTAATTGCTACTTGGCCCCTTTTAGCTCATTGTTTTGGTTTTAGGACCCGCACAATATAGGCTAATGTTTTGTTAAACAAGCAAAGCCAAGGAAAGGGATTCATGTGAAGCTTAACCAATATACATAACTGATACCGTGTAAATATTCACCATAATAACTGTCAGTTGTTACTGTGGATTGTAGCTAGCTTAACCAACTGACAACGCTAACATTAGCATGCTAATATCTCACCTGAGTGAAGAAGCTAACTAATGGTGTTGTTGTGTTGTGACAGAGAGCCTGAATACTGACATGGTGAAGGCTGAGAACCCTGAGGCTGTGGTGGCTACAGAACCACAAGGTAAGAACATAGCGCTACACTATATTCACACTTATCATACACTCTTTCATATATATTTTCTTTTTTCTGAAAAAAACAGCAAAACTATGGATCATTAACCTGAATTGCAGGAGAGCCAGTAGGCAAAACACAGTGTAGAAAAACAAAAGCCCACGGAACAGAGTCGTTTTTGATGCCAGTTATTACACCATAGTGATTAGACAAATAACATTAACAAAGTTCAAAGATAGCCCTGGCTGGTTTCCACCTTAGTTTTCCCACTAAAATATCCTTAAAGGGGACCTATCATGCAAAATGCACTTTTGTACGTCTTTTATACATGAATATGTGTCCCCGGTGTTCCAGGGAACTCACCAAGTGTCAGAAAACACAACCCTCTCTATTTTCCTCCATACCCAAATCTCTAAAAAAAGGGGCTGCAACGGATCTGATAAAAACTGATCCAGATTTGAACACTTTACTGACGTCAGTAAAGTGGCGCTACGGCTATTGGGCCAACTCTCCACCTATCAGGGGAATGTGGGGTTGGGCCACGGCCGGCCATTGCCGCTCGAAAGCGCTGGAGACGCTGTAGTACATATGCCAGGCCTGTAAGTGGCGCTGTAGTCTGCCACAAAAGCAGCAAAGAAGACTTCCCGCGCATGGTTGCTATGGTTACCCTTCTGTTTATTCTCCGCTGTGGCTTTTTTTTCTCCCTCCCCGAGGCAAGCGTTTGCTCCTGCTGCTTTAATTCAATGCAATCCCTCCCCGTCGAGGCAAGCACTGTAATTCTCTCCGGTTAGTCCACCAGCAGATGACAAACACCCACCTCTCCGCCTCTTCCAAGGAACGAGGGGACCGTGCGGCAGAGTTTCTGTTAGGTTTTCTTTCGCCGGTCAAGATGTCCGTTAAAGTTTAAATCTTCCGGACAAAATTAGAAAAGTGCCGGTCAAAGGTCTTCTTTGTTATTTATTGAGCTTTAAAACAAATGAATAATGACTCTATATAATAAAACACGGAGGACGGAGATCTTTTTTTCTCCCCCTCTTCTGACAGCCCAGCAGCTGATCAGAGGACGTCTCCCCTCTCCTGCAGGGGGGCGTGGTCAGCTGCATCTCACAGAATCAGCCCCGTGCAAAAACAGTGCTGGAGAACAGCACATAGAGCGAAATGAGGCATGGCTAAAATGCATGATCTGTTTGGTATTTTGAAAACAGAAACGTATAAATATACCTTATATAGGTATGGCCCTACAAAATATCATTTAAATATAGCATGATAGGTGTCCTTTAACTTAAAAACATGAAACGAGCCAGAAAACAAACATTTATCAGGGAAAAAAGTGCACTGCTAATGTCAGTTTACAGGCTGCTAGCTAGCATCCTAACTAGCTACTCAACTGCAGTACATTACAGAGCAAGTTCCTCTAACAACATGTCGGCACCTGCCATGTAGCTACAACCCTTTTTTTTTTTTTTACTTTGTCTCTTTGTCCCATCATTGCTTTGTCAGATCTGTCCGCAAGACGACAACTGAACTTAAAACGCTTGTTTTCGGAATGGAGTTTGGATTGATCAGGGCTAAGCTAATGCTAACATTGTAGCTGCTCCATCAACACTGAAATTAACATCATCCAAATTAGGCATTAACATGGCAGGGATATTATTGTTTTAACCCATAGATATGTATATTTGGCTCGAAATGTAAAATGTTTTATTAAGGAATTATTTTTGACTATTGCATTCTCATCTTTTTGTAAGACCTTGAGAATAATAAAACTATAAAAATTAACAATACATTCAAAAAATATGTTAAGATGACACCCACAGGTTATGACATATACACCGTCTAATATAATATCTCTTTATTATATTAAGGCCACTAATGTGTGTTTTTATTTTGCCTCTACAGTCCAACAGACTCTCCTGGAGCCTGCCAGTGCTGAACCTCCCACTGAAGAGAACGCTGTGTAACACACTTACAACCTAGAACACACACACAAAGGTCAACCACCTACATGCGCTATTTGTCCAAACATCCCCCACCTAACACCCCTCCCTGCACACACACAAACAAACACACACATACACACACAGCCATGCTACAGAATAGACTGTTGTGTAGCATGTCCTTGTTGCCCTGCAGCTCTGTGCTATAAACGTTGGGATTTGTAGACCTTTTTCGCTGAATGTGAACACAGATTGTTTTATTTCTCTGCTATAAAACATGGCCGAAAGTGTAACAAATCTTGCCAAATGTATCTGTAAATAGTAATTTATTGTGCTGTTTGAACACCACTAACAATGTTAGTTTGCAGTTATCCGGCCTTCAGCATGTACTTAAAACAAATTGAAAGAGCGGTTCATCTTTTTACACTATGGGGAAAGAAGCTCCTCTGGGGTGTGTGTCGAGCCTCTTTGAGTTTGCAGGAAGTCAGTAACTGCGTAGGGAACTGGATTGGATTATTATTGATTGATTGGGACAATGATTTGTCAGTGATCCGCTGCTAGTTTCCGGAGTGAACGAGGGAGCGCTTTGAGATACACTGTTTCTGAGAGTGAATGAAGACCATTTGACCAATATTCCCCAAAATTCAAAGCCTCGTAGCAACTGATTATCTAATCACTTGTGAAATGTGATAAGGTAGTCAACAGTAGCAAGTGTTACCTCATAGAAAAATAACATGGTACTCTAGGGGCAAATCTCATATTCAGAACTCAAGTTTTATCATGTAATAACAATGTTAATCTCTTAATCCTACAACATGTGAATTTTTTTATTTAATTTATTACATTATCAGTTTGCTATATTATCATTATGAGGTGATCCTCTGTGATAATAATGTTATATTTAATATCATGATTAATTGAAGTTTCCCAAGAGCTCCACTATAAGTGAATGAAGTCCATTAGTGGGACGTACCTCATAGAACTGACTGCAGGTAGCTACTGTTTACATCATGTGACAGTGACATCATTAGTTGCTACATGTAGCCTACTTTCTCCTCATGTTGTCTATCCTGATGTACAAAGTTGCCTTATTCAGATTTGGATCTTTTTGCAGTGGGAAAAAAAAAGGCGTCCTAACATTTCCGTCTACTTACAACCTGTGACTTTTTATAGTGTAAATATATTCCGTTTTTGTTCAAGTAGCCTTTAATGACAATGCCTAAAGAAGGGAGCCTGGCTTAGTTTTCCAAATTGGTGATGGTGAAATGATTGTGATGAGCTAAAAAAAATCGAGCGGTGGGATTAGATTTGTTATCAAAAGTGGGATTAAAGTTCAGGAAATTCACCAGATTTGTAGCATGTAGCATAAAAAACGATGCTAGCTTAATCAGTTCCCCTGCAGTTAGAGCTTCAAAATGCACAGCGTGTTCTTTTCTTCAGGGGGAAGATATTTGAAAAGGAAAATAAATAACCTTGGCACTTTGTTCAGGATGTGGCGAGGCTTGTGGAAAGGCACAAAATGTGATTTTTGTTGAAGATTAACTGCTATATTCAGAAGATAATAATGTTAGTACTATGTTTTATTGTGTTAGCAATGCGGTGCCAGTGTGTGCAGAAGAACTCAGATTTGATCTTTTTCCCATTGTGGCCATTTTAAAATTACATTAATGATAAATCTACAGGGACGGTGAATGTATAAAAGTAGCATCACATTATCACAAAACTCTTTTGATACTGTAGACCAAAAAACTATTGCCCAATCATAAATAGATTTCGACAAATATCAACAATAACTAGATACCCTTATCATATACCAATTCAAAGGTAATAATCTGCACCAAAAGGTTATGAGATATTATTCTATATATAAAGAAATCCATGATTATATTATTGAATTAATATAAAATTAGTTAAAAGTCTTAAGAATTGTCTAAACTTTTCCCACTTTATTGCGATTACAATTATTGCCTTAGTATTCTTTAAACAGAAGTGTAAAGACATACCCGTTCTGAGCGCCCAATGGAAGGCCAATAGGAATGCTGCTGTTATAGCTTGAGTCCCAATAGCCAATGACTGGGTTCGGTTGGCATGATTGACAGCCACTGTCTCTCTAAATTCACTGTCTGAATATGGGCGTGCACTGTTAGATAATTGGGCAAACCCTTTTTTTAAGCAAACACAAGCCTTTGGAAGACTTCAAAATGGCCACAATGGAACAAGATTTACAAGAGTGGGAAAGTGAGGTATTTGTGAAAGATGTCCGATGTGAGTCAGAGAAGAGATTGAAGAAGTTGGCACAAAGACAATACTGGAGGATATGCATACAAAAATAGAAGTCTGCTTTAGCCGTGTAGATGGAGTCAGCAGCAGTAGTTAGCTTTAGATTATTGAATAGCGTCATAACGAGTGTTTTTGGAAAGTTGTGATGGTTGTACATATTACTGTGAGCAGTTCTGTGTTTGTACTATTAGTCTGTAAGAGCATATTTATGCTCCATATTTTACTCTTTAGTGTATGTGTGTGTTTACACTCTTTGCCTGCTCTTTTTACACTTTGTACCCAACTTTCCTAATAACTTAGCCTAACATTTTTGTAGATAGTTAACGCTTCCTTGTTCTGTACTGCCAATGCTTTGTTGTTCGCCTGAAGAGGTCTCTTAAGTTCCTGAGCGAGAACGAGGGCTGCATCTGAAACCATTCACTGTTTTCTAAACTGTCTGATATTTAGTCTGTCGGTGGTTTTATAGCACTGCTCAGGATCTCTGGTGAGAATGATTGAACCCTATTTAGTGGGCTTTAAATATCTCCATATTTAAACATAATGAACTAGAACGCACTAGGAGATCCAAGAACTCCGCCAAGACCCTTTCATAAAAAATAATTGTGTATCCACCCCATGATTTCGGATCTGCTCCAAATTGTAATGGGTTCTTCCTTGGCCCATGCTATGCCTTCCCACCAAGATTCATGATTGGATTGGTAGTTTTCTTGTAATTCTGGTGTCGAACAAACGGAACCGAAATAAGTACCCCATTGGCGGAGGTGAAAATGCTGCGTTCATGTCACAGGTAAATTAAAGATTTATAACTTCCTTTACCTTCTTATGTGCAAATCTCCACACATTCAGCTAGTGCTTGGAACCATGCACGCCTCTTGAAATGCGCAATGGTTCCTTGGTGGCGATTGAGTAGTTGGTCTTTTGTACCCTAGAACCAATTAATTCACCTTTAAAAACAAACCAGATAGCCAATGTTAAGTTGTTAACGCAGAAAAGTAGAAA
Source organism: Trematomus bernacchii (assembly GCF_902827165.1). Classification (NCBI taxonomy): domain Eukaryota; kingdom Metazoa; phylum Chordata; class Actinopteri; order Perciformes; family Nototheniidae; genus Trematomus; species Trematomus bernacchii. The sequence goes on along the minus strand of NW_022987787.1, from coordinate 517,981 downwards.
CAAGCGTGACATGAACGTGGCGTTGGATTGGTAATGACCTGAGTAGTGTCTGATGGATCTGTATCTACAGAGGTGAATGCGTGAAGGATGTTTGCTGTGGCAGTATGTGTTGTATGAGCTGTAAAAAGCGTTGGTGGTGTGTTCGATATTTGACAGGATGCAGCGCAGTCCTACATGCCACACCCTGGTCTTCTCAATGTTGCCTTGGGAAATAAGACACCTCTACCCACAGTTCCTTTGTGTTGCTCCTACTGTAGAAGTCCTTAAACACTGTTAAAATGCAACCTTACACGGTTTGGAGTTGCTTTTGGAACGAAGTGTTTATGGACTAAGAGTGTTGGGAGCAGTGATACTAAACTTGCTTTGCCTGGGGGCCACTTTGGCAAAATGACAGGAGGTCAGGGGCCAGTTTCTAACTGAACCTTGCTCAGGTCGAATTGGTAGCAAGATGGTCTAGGTAAGGCATTGATCTTGGATGGTTGAGGTTAGGACAGGTGGTAGGGAAAAGGTGGTAGAGTTTTTTAAGACTTGCGCTAGAATTGCTATTTAGACTCAACAGTTTTCTGAGGTGTTTCTAGATGATTGAAGATATTCAGTGCTTGGACTTGACATCAATTTGGAGGTTTGAGGCACTTTTTTTGGTAAACAAGCTCCATTAGTGTATTTTAATTCTTTTTTTGATATGCCCTTGTGAATGGTTGGCGAGCCACCCTATCGGCTGTAAGTTGAGTATCACTGGGTTGGAGTAACAAACCTAAACTCATGTGTTCACCTTGTAAGAGTCATGCCCTGCCAGCTGTAATTCAAATGGTGCTCCTCTCTTTGCCTTATACCCTACAGTCTCACAGGGACGCGCCACAGTATTCATCCAACACCTCCGTAGCTGCACCCTGAGCTAGAGGAACACCCAGAGCCTTCAGCTCCTTTGGGTGGTTACCTGGAGTGACCGGTAGCAGCACCCAGAGGACTGAGAGGTCTGAGTGTTTGGTCCAGCTCTGGCAGCTGAACCTCACACAAAGCAAACGCAAAATAACAAACCTTTCTGTTTACTGAATGTATTGAATGTCTTTTGTGATATAGCAAAAACCTTTGGCCTGTAGCAAAAATACAAATTCACCAAAGATTCAGCATTGATTGAGATTGAAATTGCCTTTACGTATTGGGGTTGAATGAAAAAAGGTTTTTGGAATAAGCCTGAAAGAAAATAATTGAATCTGGGCTTGGATCTTATGTAACGCTCATTTGAATTGGTTTGACGGTAAGATAAAACGTGATTGATTAGATTGAAGGGTATCGTATAATGGCCTGTACCATGCTCACTTTGAAACACGATTTGTGAATGACTCAGTTTTTATTGCCACTGTGGATGTTGATACTGCTTTAAGATTCAGCTAAAACAATTATCCTCGAACACGTGCCATACTGCTGTTTGGAACCGGTTACCAGGAGTGCTCTCTGAAAAGGATTAGGGATCATATAGGTCTGTATAACAAAGCGTGCTAAAATAATCAAGGCTGTCATAACAAAGTGATTTAGGCTCAGGGTTTCAGCTCTTTAACCTGCAAAACCAAATATTTAGACGTTAAGAAGCTGCGATACCAGCTAAGGCTAGCTCTAGCTTAGTTAGAAAGGTGAATTGATTCACAACTGAGCAAAACAATCAAAAAGTACTTACCGGTAAAAATGAACTGCTGAGAGTGTCTCTTGACGTGTTAGCCACTTGTCAATCACAAGGCAGCCAGTGCCAAAGCACACCTTGCTATATTGGCTATTTTACCTAAAATTGGACAACAATATACAGATCTAACATCATGCTGTATTGAAGAAGATTTGGAACAATTAATTAAGAGAATAAACTTATCAGAAAACTTTTTACTAAGGTAATAAATCTTATATAAAGTAGGGTCATTTTCTCTCAGACTACTATACAATCAGGACCTCTCTTTGCAAACACTGTAGTTGCCCCCTGCTGGTTACCCCTAGGTAAAGAACCTAATTGTATTATCCCATAATGCAACTCTAAATCGTTACCATATCAAATCAATAGGCGTAATCTATAAATGTGGTTATCGTAGCAACACAATTTGAATTATGCAAAACTGCCTCCTTAAGTGATTGTACTAATTAAGCCTGGATTACAGTTAGCTCGCTTTGTGGAGTGTTTAGATAGGATCTGCATTGTATCAGGACAGACGTGCCTGAGTCCTCTTCCTGCAGTACACTCTAGTGCCTGTCACCGGGCCATGCAAAGCCCGCCCAAATACAACCACCTCACGTCCCAGTTTGACACACAAAGAAAATCCCAGCACAGCTTTCCATTATTTGATATCTGAGGGCTGGCTTTGCACGGCCCCCTGTCACATACAACACACACACACACCTTCAGCATACTGCTCTCATACACACTTAATGCATGCTTTTCTCTACATACTGTAACCACAGTAAGGTGGAGCGTACGAGTGTTGAACTCTGTGTCTTCCTGACAACTGAATGTTGGACAGTCTTCATTGCTTGAAGTGTACTAGTGAACTCTGCTTTTTCTCTTATTCCACTACGATAAGTCTCTGGCAATATGTTACGGAAACTTTTTACTAATATGAACTAATAAAATAAAATGTTGAAAAAGACAAGAACGAGTCTGGAGTTTTGATTTGTTTGTTTTTAAATGGAATGTCAGAAGTGATTATGGCTCATTAAGAGGTTTAACTTCTCATAATCCATCACATCATTTACATAAAAAAAGGATTTGTACAATTGCATGCCACAGGTACACAGTGAAATGTAGAAGTCACATCGCATTAGAATACAAGGGACATCTTTCAAACTGTAACAACACCAAACATAGGTCAGAGGTGGTGAACCTGATTCTTGCTCATTTCTATCAAGTGTGGGTCCTGTTCTTTAACAGTGGATAATAACTTGGGTGATACTGTTCTCAATCCAGTTCTCTTCTTTAAATGCATTGCTTTGTTTGTCAATTGAAGTGTGCTCTTGAAATGAAGGCAAAGTGATCAGTCTTTTTTTTTTTTGAGAGCTGATCATTTAATTGTGTTCATTATTGGCAGAACTGCTGTAACTGTACAATAGTTACTTTAACGCTTGAACATGTTAGTTCAGTGATATCTGCATTATATATCTTTCATAAAGCACATTTAACTTGAGGGATAAATAGGATTCTTTACACCAGATTTCTAGACAACTGAATTTAGTCATCAATTGTTCTTAAATAATGTACCTAAAATTGAATCACAAACTCTAATCTTAAAATCTGTATTTTGTATCTCACATATATTTGATCATATTTAACTTTATCAATTCTGAACTGTAATAAAAAATATCTTGGCATTTTCAATATTTAACATTTCCTCATCTTTATAAAAACACTGTCCTACGATCGTGTTGCTTTTAAGTCGATTCAATTCACAGTCAGAAACTTTGGGAGCAGCTCCACACACACACCTGTGGTTCGGTTCGTTTGTGAGAAACACTGGCTCGAAATTATTTACAGTAAATGACAAAGTGGTTTGGGGGATCAGGGAAAGTCAAAAAAAATTAAAATAAAACAATCATTTAAAAAAACAAATATAGGAAATCATGCAGAGTAAGCCGGCAGTGTCCTTACTGTGGGGTGGGGGTTCATTGTGATTCTCCTCTTCTCTGATTGGCCAAAAAACATTATTTTCATATGATTTCTGCTTAGCATAGCTCACACCAATGATTCTAATCAGTCAGTCACTGACATAGTAAAGGGAGAGGAGTGTGTGAGTGTGTGTGTGAAAAGTCACTGGCAGTCATGTGACTTCCTGAGCCCTGAGAAATATAGAAGCAATTCTTCATACAAAAACACAAACACCAGTGAAGTGGGTGATGAGGTTCCCACAGTGCAGGGGGAGCTGGTCTTTCTGAATACTTGATGCATTTAAATAATATAAATAATAAGCACAGGTGTTGTATCAGGGTTGTTTGTAAAAATGTATTTAGGAATGTTAATATAAAATTGTAAACATGAGTATTTGTGCTAATTGGGCAAAAACATGCGTTATCTGTGTGTGTGTAGGGGTGTTTCCGGTGTGTGTGTGTCAGACAGCGCCGTGCAGTGGCGTGCTGTGTGCGGGGGAGTGTTCGGAGGAGGAGGTCAGGGAGTGGGAGGTGGCGTCTCTCTGCAGCTCATCCACCCTCCTCTGCAGCTCCCCCCTCAGCAGCAGCAGCTCCTTCAGCGTCTGGTGCACCGGCACCTGCAACACACACACACACACACACACACACACACACACACACACACACACACACACACACACACACACACACACACACACACACACACACACACACACACACACACACACACACACACACACACACACACACACACACTTAAGTCATTTTACAATATTTCCCTCATTATTACAACATAATATGAGGTAAATATAATATTACCAGATAAAAACTTAATATATAAATCAAGCTTGAATCATTCTGGAATAAAAAGTCAATATCTGTCAAAATAAAGATTTACATGGAAAAATGTATATATTATTACGAGTACAGGTTATTTAGATTTAAAGGCATAATATGACCACAGGTGTAATTGTATAATTAAAAAGCATAAAATAGAAGTAAAGATATTTCTATGATAACTTTATGATAAGGATGATATAAAGAGAAAAAAGTTTGGGTTTTACGAAAAAGTATCTGGCCCTAATAGTCATAGCTTATGATGAGTCCAAACATCTCCATCACTGCTTTAATCCCATCAGCCCCACAGAGTTGGTGTACCTGGGGTCTCATGCGGGGGTTCCAGCGGGCGTAGTATGCGGTCCACAGCTCCAGATGTCTGGAGGACACCAGCGGATACAGAACATGGTGCTCGTAGTCCACGTAGAAAGGGTTGGTGAAGTCCTCAAACTGGCTGTGAGGGGACGACAGAGAAGAGGACATATTCTGATCATTTAGTGTTTAGTGTCTCTACTGGGACATGTCTCCATGCTTTAATGTTCAAAAAGCTCTTTATTTGTCTCATACTGCCTGTGCTGCAGCACCTCTTTTCACCCTCTGTCTGAAACCAGAGCCCAGTCTGCTCTGATCAACAGTTTAGAGATGTGTCGGACATGTCCCTCCCCTTAGCCTACCTCATACATGTGTTGAAGCGCTAGCCAATAGAAGTGAGAGTATTACGCATGTACATTCACTCCTAATACATAAAGTACATTTTTCGAATCATACTTAAATACTTCTACTTGAAATTGAGAATGTTTACAGTGTGGTATTGGAGATTTTACCCCCGAAAAAATAAATCTGAAAACTTTTGCCACCACTGGTTACATACTGTAGCGATGTGACTGAAGTAAACAAAGGAGTCCAATGGAGGCGGGGGGGGGGGGGAGTGGGAGAGAAACTCCCTCCGAAGGGCTGACAGGGATTTTAGTCTTTGCAGACCATTTACATGCACACAAACCTAAAGAACACACTACAGGAAAGAAAACCCCCCAACAAGCACAATAGGGCCTCTTTAAACATTCAGAATGGCTCCTCACATGATCACTTTTGTCCAGGTGGTGAGTATTTACCTGTTAATGTAGGACCACAGGGACACAGTCTGTGTCTGCACCTCCTGCACAGGACAGAAGAAGAGTTTCATCCAAAACATTCCTTCAATGTGACGTTCATCTGACAGAATGCTACACCTGCTAACAGAAGAATACCTTGGCTGCCCGCTCCTGCTCACTGTTATAGAGGAACGTTCCAAACAGACAGCTGTACAGGTGGTCCAGCACTGTGATCAGGAACAGCTCGTTGAACTCAAAGGCTGCTGGGAACTGTAGTCAGAGGAACACAAGTGATAAGATTGAGTGATTGAGCCTCATAAGAATAGGCTCATATGTGAATTGTGTGCTGCTTTATGAAATGGTTCTGTCTGGCTATGACATGTCTGGACTCTGGGGTCAGTCGTTTCTGAGGTCTTGACTGACCTGTCGAGTCATCTGCCAAACACAGTCGATGAACTGGACGAAGAGAGGCGAGCGCTCTGAGTTAGCATGGTTCTCATCACCGTGACCCACGCGCTGAAACACAGGAAGCAACACTTTCAATAGACATAACACAAACCCTGGACATCAGGTTTTAATTTTGTGTAATAAATAAGTGGCAGTAATATGTTATACAATGTGTAGGAAGGGTGATATAAGCATACAAAACAATTCTGACAATGGGGCATCCATTGCTTTTCTATCCATTTGAAGTAAACTGTGCTGGTGCACTGTGCTTCTTTAAATCTTTTGTGGATCAAAATAATAAAAACTTGCATACAAATAGTTGTTTTTTTATATATAACTATGAGTCTGACAGCAAGTTGAATATAAAAGTAGTACAATAACTACAGGTAGATATAGTTTTGATCATGAATCAATGGTGATATCATCAGAATAACAACTTTTTTCTTACAGCAGCAAACTTGTGTCCAAAGCTAATCCATTCCTTCTCCACGAGAACCTGCAAACACACAAACACACATTATTATTCAGTACAGATGGAGACTGCGGTGTAAAGGTGATATTGTGATGCAGTGTGTGTGAGACCTGGAAGCCTCTGAGCGTTCTGTAGTGACTGTCCAGCATCAGCATGGCCAGAGAGGTGAGCTGCGCGGTGCGGTCCCAGCCGTCGCTGCAGTGCACCACCACCGACGACTTCCCAGACTCCAGCTTATCTGCCACCTTTGCTGCTCCTGATAACAACAACTACACACAACATGTACACACGTCAGTGAATTTACAGTAGAATAAATGAATAAAAGACCCTCTGCTATACTGAGTGTTGAAGATGGAAATTAGCAAGCTAGCAAAAATCATCTCTTCTAATTTTGAGAGTCATCTTTTATCCATGGTCCTTGTTTAATAAAGACATAGGCAAGGCAAAACCTTTCAACACAAGGCAATTCAAAGTGCTTTACAAAAATGAAAAACATTAAAAGCATTAAGAAATAGTGCTTCGGATTCACATTATAAAATGGTATTTAAAAACATTCATTTAGGTGAAGATCAATTAACTTACTCCAACTTGAATTGGACCATAGTCTCCTGGTGGAATGGTTATGTAAATGTTTGTGTCATCTGCATAGCTATGCTAACTATGATTTTACCTAGAAATGGGAGGTTTGACCTGTAATTAGTGTGAATGCTGTGCAACAGCATTCCACATAGTTCTTCAAATCTTTATTCTTCAGCTTCTTCTTCTTATTTCAACACATTTTTGCCCTTTAACTACTTCAGCATACTTTCAGCTACAGAAACCATTCAAATATTAAAATGTTCAGCTCCTTCAGGACATAGGTGCTATAACTTTTCTTGTTTATGACATTTATGCTTTTTTATAATATTCAGCTTTTTAAACTATTTTTTTAACATGTAACTCAATGGCCGGCACCTTCAAATCTTCTTTTACCTAGACCTTGCGCCAAATGCTACTCCTTCCACATACTTTCAGCTAGAGACTTCATTCCAACTTTACACAGACCTATTAAACTTGTATTCAGATTTTTTACACTTTTTAAAATTTTAACTTAGTTTGGAGCTTGGTAGAGAGGCCTTCTTCCGATTTTAACATTAGTGTGTATTGCGCCGCTCGTTAAGTCTAGAGTGCTTTGATCTCAAAACAGAGTGGAGGAGAGCTTGAAATTCGCCCCCAATTTTTTTTTAAACCTGCCATAACTCCCACACCCATCACTCCTGGGACATAATTTTGAATGAGAAACATAGGAAAACCTCTCTAATGTTAAAAAATATATTTATTTTAAGCAAAGAACTTAAAAAAATTACTCTTGAGGACAAGGAAGTGAGAACAACGTCTCACATTAAGGCCCATTGTAAATGTAGCCTCATCTTTCCTCAGAGCACCAGCTGCACACCTTATGTGCAGCTGGTGCTCTCACATTATTGACCCGAAAGTACACAAAAAACACACCAAAACCCTCATCAGGGTCCTCACATGCTCACAGTGTAGACATTTTACCGATAGCAGCTAATTTTTTTCAACAATAGTTAGAAATGTAAGAGGTTTATTTCTCATTCAGAACAATGGAAAGGCTCTCTTTTCACTGATCACTGCACATCTCCATGGAAACCTTTGATCTCTGGGCTCACACACAAGTGTTATGATTAGGAGTTCAGCACAGACACTGACAAACAGACTGGAGTTTAACACACTGTCTCAGCCTATACTGTCTGATGGAAACGCCATACACTTAAATATTAAGCTTTATCACTATTTGTCCTACTCTTCCAGTTTTACATCTCACTTCAAAGTCAGTGCAATGCATTTGAGCTTTAACAATTTTAATTCAAATAATTTCACTTTTCTGCATTTTTCCTCTAAGTTCAGCAACACAATTACTTGGTGTATGTAGCTAAATGCAGCTACAGACACCTTTCAGCTATTAAAATATTCTGCTTCTTCTGCCTTTTCAGCTAAGTTCAGCAACAAATGTACACGGCTTACAGCATTCGCATGCATTTTCAGCAGGAAATGCATTTTCTAGTTGTTCATTACTGAAGCGTCTAGATTGTTTGTTTTTTTACGAGTGGATTGATGACTGCAGTTTTCAGGGCCTGTGGAATTACACCTGAGTCAAGAGACTTGTCTACTATGTGTACAGTAGTATATCGGAGGCCATGCAATGAGAAACCTTTTGGAAAAATCCTGTTGGTATAACAGTACCAACAGTACATAAATAAAAAGGATGATTTATTGTGTGAGTTACCCGTAGGTACTCCAGCCAGTGTGTCTGATCGATAGCAGAGTGCCAGTGGGCCTCATCTATGGTGGGGTAAACCACGTCCTTCATCTTCCTCAGGGACTCCCTCATCACATGGATGTTGGGGATTTCCAGGAAGTTCAGCTCCACGTTTGGATAGAAACTCTCACTTTCAAACCCTCCGTCCTTCGCCTGCAGGAGTGAGAATAAAGGCAAATCAGTTGACGTGTAGCTGAGGTAAGGGAGAGGAAACAGGAAGGACGGATGACGTGTCGTACCTTGTTGGTGACTGCTACACTGCTCTGCCGGGCGTCAAAGATGGTGAGCTTGTGGGACTGGGCGTTGGCGTCCATGATGATTTGGAGGTAGTGCTCGTCCTCTTTGCAGCGGCGGTCTGAAGGGCCGACTAACGGCTGGCTGCAGCGAATGATGGTGGCCTGAGACTCTGGGTGGATCCAGGACAGGACCTGCAGGAGGAGCAGAGCCAGGTCAGAACCAGGGGGGGCTCAGAAAACACATCAAAGAGCCACAGAGTCACAGAGCTGATTCTAAACATGGTTTCAAAGGGTGGTTTTGTCAATACTGACCGGTATGCGGTGCTTTGCTCGGAACACAGCCACCCGCTTGATGTCATCTTCTGCGATGTTGGTGGGGATGACCAGGATGGAGGGGTAGGTGTCACACAGCTCATAGCTGCTGTTCATCTTACTGAAGGTCCAGCTCTCATTAGGGAGGCCCTAAAAAAACACCCAACCACATGAGAGAAACCATTACAAGAGTATTACATGTGATATAAATACACAGTGTTTCATGTGGGAGAGAGAGGTTTGTTGTGGGAACGCTTGCCTGATTCTTAAAACCATAATCTTTGTTTAAATTTGACTAGAATAAGGTTTATATGCAGATATCGTTTCACTGGAGGATTTTGATACTACTTGGCACTGGGTTATTTTGGTTGCCGAGATATCAAGTATCAATACCCCGCCAGTGGTACAACATCAGAGTCATGAGTTTGTCTATTCTAACAAAAAAACATTTTCCTTGCCTGCTGCGAAATCTTAACCTCTCCCAGGGATACTAGAGAAATAATGTTACTTATAACTAACCATGACTACCCAACACTAGAAAGAGAAGGGTGAGCAAATATGTATTGAGTTGGTTGCTATTTAAAACCTCCCAGCTATTTGACACAAAATCCTATAGATTGGACCTTTAAATGTCAAAGTTTTGCAGGAAGCGTGGAGTTTCATTGCCAGTAACTTCACAGCAATTACAGAACATGGCAGAGGAACTGATAAGATTATTTGTGTTCAAGAGAAAGTGAGAGCACCAAGGAGGATTAAACCTAATCAACACAGTAACATGGTTTTATAACTCGAGTATGTAGAGTCTTCATGTGTTATCAGAGAGAGCTGGATGTAACAGCAGCAGAGTGTGTCAGAGTGTCAGAGTGTCAGTGTGTCAGTGAGTTACCTGACGTCTGTACTCGGCTGTCGGGTCGTACACCTTCCAGCCGTCCACAGGAAACTGCTCCTTGTACAGGAAGGCAAACGGAGGCTGCAGGAGGGAGACACAGGACAAGTGTAAGTATTCAGTCTCTATCAAATTCACTTCATGTAGGAGAAGTTCCTCATTAATATCTGAATATTAGTTGCACTATTAAAGGTAGGGTAGGTAAGTTTGAGAAACCGGCTCGAGATCGCTAAAATTTGAAAATACACAGCCGGAAAAAATCTGCCACTTCCTTACAGAGCCCCTCCTCCAACACACACGAACACACACATGACCAATGAGGGCACGAGATAAGTTTGTGCACAGATGGAAGGCTGACAGGCAGGTAGGCCATCCAGTTATTTTAGCCGGGCCGGCTCAGATGATTGGTCGTGCTTTTTACAGTACTACGGCTTCCACAGATGACAGTTTTTTATGGATTTTTTGTCAAAGCACTTAAGATATTCATTGCTATCGGGATGTTAAGAGCATTCCATGGAATATAACAAAAAGTGTATCTCGAGCCGGTTTCTCAAACTTACCTACCCCACCTTTAAGTCTTGATTCTTTCATTCAAATCATTGATCAGTTGGTGACTATACTGCCACATCTCCACTATGTCCGATATCATTATCATCATTACAAAGACACTCTGCTTTGCAAAGTGCAATAGTATCATGTTCAATTACGCATCTGCCATTATGTTTTTTGTACTGTTACAGCATCGCTCCTCACTGCACAGTTTCCAGTCATTATTTGTGCATCTTTGTTTCTTGTAGTTTGTAGTTTAATGTGATCTTTTACTGCACTGTTAGTGTACAACTTTGTTATGATTATTACTGTATTTATTTGTATGTTTATTGAACTCAATGTTTTGCAACTCCCGCGCAGGAATTTCCTTTGGGAAAAATGAAGTCTTATCTTCTTATCTTACAATCCCATCAAAACATCCCATAAACCAAATGAGTCAAAACTAGCTCCACATGTATTATTTGTGACTTTAAAGTGATGTTCAGTTATCAATAATTGATATATATCATTCTGAAATGAGCTGCCTGCATAATGCCTACTTTTACTTTAGGTGCTTTGATTTTTCTATGCCTATACTTAGATTACAAATGCAATACTTTAACATGTAACAGAGTATATTTACACTGTGGTATTGCTACTTTTACACAAAATATGGAGGCGTTGCTGCTCAGCATTCAGTGCACACACGTCATATCTTGCCAACCTGAGTAAACACATGTGATGAGACTGACCAGGCTGTGTGAGAGGGGGAAGGCGTGTTTGGCCAGCAGCTCCACCACGTCTGGATTACTCTCCTCCGTCTTATAGGCGAACCTGGGACTCCTCATGTCCTGACGCAGGGAGGACATGACATCATTAATCATCAGTGCTATTGTAGACTCATCCCAGATTTAAAGAGAGGTGCTTCTTTAGTACCTTGCAGACTAACTCCAGTCCTTTGGTGTTCTCTCCCTGGTTGGGGACACTGATGGTCTCCAGTCTGCTGATGACTCCCAGGTTCACATCCAGGATGAACGGAGACTCCTGGAGGAGCACAGAGTGACATAAACACACAGTTCTACACAGAGAAATAGTCCCGAGGATGTGAATTGAATAATGAATAAGATATTGACGTACCCTTTCCACACTGGTGAAGTAGAGCTTGTAGTCTGTGATGGTCAGGGTTCCATTAACCAGACCACTGAAGGGACAGATGTACATCACATCCTTCACTGCACGTCAACACAAACACACAGAGGCACACAAAGGTTTTCATTTAGGGCCAGGGAGTCAATATGTACATACGCTGTTCTGTTTTAAAGACGTCCTGTTATGCTTTTATGGGGGGGGGGGGGTTTATAGGTTTTTGTGCATGTAAATGGTCTGCAAAGGCTAAAATCCATGTGTTCCCACCAGAGGGAGTTTCTCTCCCACACACTCTATCTTAAGTATTGTGTGTCAAATTCTGAATTAATAAAGTAACTAATAAATACCTCTGTAAAATAAATATAGTGGAGTAAAAACTACAACATTTGCTTCCAAAATGTATTTAGAGTAGAAATGTAAAGTAGTATTAAATGTAAATACTCTGGTAAAGCACAAATACCTCAGACCCTAAGCTACTTTCCACCGCTGTATGTACCTATCGCGCTTCGTTTGGCTAGTGCTCCAACACATTGTCAGTGATAGGCTAAGGCGCTGGACATTACAACAAAGCCGGCCAGCTAACCAATCAGAGCAGACTGGGCTCTGGTTTCAGACAGAGGGTGAAAAGAGGTGCTGCAGCACAGGCAGTATGAGAAAAATAAAGAGCTTTTTGAACATTAAATCATGGAGACATGTCCCAGTAGAGACACTACATACTGATGTGAACCTGGAAATGAGCAGAATAGGGCCCCTTTAAAAAAGATCTTGAACATGGACACTGTGATGAGCTTACCTGTGGTCTGCACTGTTTCTCCTGGCAGCAGAGGAACCTGGTTCTGGGACATAGTGACCTGCGCCCCGTACCTCAAAGCAGGAAGGTTCTGTAGAACAAAGACCAGTAAGTGGGGCTGGTGAAAAAACAGCATGCAGCGGGTAGACCTGCTACACTGACACAACACCGTACTCAACATGGTGCTACTAAGAGTTGGAGAGCGGCTGTACAGAATAGTTTATTGCTGTAAACCTTTTCTTAGTATTAGTAGTATTTTACTATTTGAATAATTAGATTTCATTGAGGGCTGCACAGAAGTGTTTTTGGACTTTGTGATCTAAACTTAGGTATTTTTAAGTCCAAAACATTTATTTCAAAAGGAGAGATCTAGGACAGCACTACTTAAACAAACTGTAACTTCAAACTAAATAAATGGCTTCTAAATGTGCATTTCCTTTTTGAATAGTTTCCAGTGGCTTTAAAAAAAAAATGTCCTCTTGGAAAATGACAACTACTGCAGGCTAACTTAAAAAACTTCTGTTAATGAGAGTAGCATGCGTTAGTGAAAGACAAGCCGTGGTCTGATTGGACAACACGTGGATTCACACTGCAGATGGATGCCATTCACTATTTAAGACTGTCCAGCAGAGCAACATGGGGAAGTTAAGAGAAGTTCATGCAAGTTACCTCTGACGAGCGGTAGCAACAACCAATCAGCTAGCTCTACTTATTGCAAAATAAATATAACTGAGAACACACTGTTTGCTTTAAGTGCTGGTTCCCAGAACGACAAAGATAAGAGAATGGAAAAACACAATACATTTGATATATACTGTATATTTAACTTATGAAGATGATTGTCCTGCCTTCTCCAGGATAACAATCAGCAGGCATATGATGTCAATGTTATTCTAAAGATGCTGAAACATTGATCTGTATTAGTCAATGCATGAAGAGGCTTGGGGAACAGATGACATGCAACATGTGATTATGTCATCAGGATACCAAAAAGGTAACAAATAAGAAATCAGATTACTGTAACTACTATTAACTATAACAACTATTACTGTTACTACCTTTTTATATTATCTGAGATATCTTGGTTTCTTCTTTTCTAAGGTTACATACATGTTAAGTAAAAACATTTTATTGTTATTTATTTTCTCTTGTTTTTGTTTGCATTGCATTTGATATGGATATTGAGGTAATGAAAAAGAAACGGAAAGTAATCAGGTAAGATTACGTTTATATTTTGATAGTCAAATGAGGTTACTGATTGCAATTGTTCACATGTAACTAGTTATTGTAACAGAATACATTTTGAAAGTAACCCTCACAAACCAGTGCATGAATTGTAAATGTATAAATTCCACAGAGAAAAAAACAGGAATATTTTAAAATCCTATGGTGGGTTTAGGAATGAAGCTACCTGAAGAATGTGAAATGTGTTAATGAACAATGGTCAACATATAGTCAACATGTATACAGCAGAGATATCCCTACTTTTAGTCTTTTAGTCAGGGGTCAATACGGGTTGTTAAAACTCCAAACCTGTATACTACATTGTTGCGTACGTTGTGATATAATGTGTTATTTGCTGCCATTCCTGAGTGACAGACAGACAGAAGGAGAGGAGGAGGCATGCAGAGTGAGGAGGAGGAGGAGGAGGAGGAGGAGGAAGGACAGACAGACAGACAGAGGCAGAGAGAGAGACTTGCCGGAGAATCAGAATCACTCTCTCCATGGTAACAGAGCTCTTCATCTTGTGAGTCTTGCTGCCGGGGAGAGAGCCAGCATGGAGGAAGTGACAGAGAGAGAGAGAGATAGCAAGAAAGAGAAGTTATACAGTAATCGGACATTGTTCTTAACGATGGATCTAGTTATTATTTTAAATTCCCACTCCTTGCATATTCCATATTTAAACACTTTATTGCATTCACAACAATGTATTCCACATGATTTGAATTCACGTCAGGTTTTCTAAATGTGCACAATCAATGCTAGGCTCTCCTGTTACCGCCATGGCTCTTACAAATCTAAGTTGATAACATTCCTGTTACCTCAAGCCATGTTATCTGATCATTCTGAGGATTGTTAGAGATCTCTTTTTAGGATTTATAGAGCAAACACAAAATCGTATAATGTCAAATAAACTGTAACCATGTTGCTGCTGCGGTTAAAGAGGCCCTATTCTTTTTGGGGGGTGTTCCCTCTCCTGTAGTGTTCTATAGGTTTGGGTGCAAGTAAATGGTCTGCAAAGGCTCAAATCCCTGTGTTCCCTCCAGGGGGAGTTTTTTCTCCCACAAACTCTCTTTTTGTTGAATATATAAATATTATTATGAATATTGATAAATACTTTATTTTAACAATACGGTATTCTGTTTTTCACATTTGTTATTTTTTATTTGTTTTTGTTAATCTGTTCGAAATAAAGATGGAAATGAAATGAAATGAACTTCTATTGGCTAGCGCTCCACGCTAAGGGGCGGGACATCTCTAAGCGGTTGACCAATCACAACAGATCAGATCAGAGCAGACTGGGCTCTGGTTTCAGACAGAGGGTGAAAAGAGGTCAGCACAGGCAGTATGAGAAAAATAAAGAGCTTTCTGAACATTAAAGCATGGAGACATGTCCCAGTAGAGACACTAAGTACTCATTTAACACGGTTATGTTATCTTAGCAAAGTGCATTAGTATGGTAATATGCTTTAGTTGGTACAACTGATGCAGATTGGAGGTATTAAATGATTAAGTATGAACTAAAACCTCATGATGGAGCTAGAGTAAAGGTTAGAGGACCACCAATGTTATTGTTCCTCATCCTGAACAGGGCCGAATCAAATTTCATGACAATCCATCCAATAGACTTTTTACTCTGAGCCTAAGTGAAAGGCTGGCCAACACTGTTGTTCCTTCGACAGTGTGACAGTACATTTCTTGCAAAAAAGACTTGAATGAACTCTGTTGTTGGAAGATCCCAGTGCGGAAACTGGAATTCAGGAATGTTACCGCCTCAGTGAAAGAAGGACAGTATTTGTAAGGGTAAAGGACAGAGAAAAGGCATGGAGAAAGGTACAGAGAAAGAGAAAGAAGCAGCAGGCATCAGGTTGAGCTGGAGGCAGAGTTGGAGACTGTTCTGTATACAGAGGGTCTGCTGGAGGAAGCACAGTAAATCTGCCCTCAGTCACCACTGACAACCAACACTCATTTTCATGCAGCTCAGTCACATGATCACATCCTGTTTACTTTACACAAAGCCTGCTCACATTGAAATTCAAAACTGGACTGAAACATACTATTGTTTCACCCATTCACCACATACTGTCATTATTGGACTTTAATATTTAAGAGCTTTGCTTTTAAATTGATTTCCCATCAAATGTACTGTGTCACAGTCCTGTTTACAAGAAGGGCATTAGTCATGTATCAGAAGACTACAACTCTTACCCTGGGATTCAGCCTCTTGGACACCTGGAGATGAACCCTTTCATGCATGAATTATGAAAGCCTCACTCAGGATTGTACCAAGTGTTTGTATTGCTCTTGGGGCATGAAAAACAAGATTTTAACTTTAGTTTATTTTTATCTAGTTTTTTCAAATTTAGAAAAAAAATGTTTTATCTGTCCACTCAGGTGGACAGTATGCGTTAAAGTCTAAACTGAAAACTTCTACATTTAAAAAAAATGATAAATAAAGATGTGCAAACTTAAAATGATATAATAACTTAAGTATATTGATTTAAGGCCCAAAAAGATATTGCAAATGAAGTATTTTCAAGAAGAACAGTTGCAGTAACAGTATGAATTTTAGTTGAAATATAGCCAGTGATGCATGACGTCCACTTTAGTGGACAGGTGAATAATCATAATTTCCTGCAAACATAAAATCAATACTTTGACAATTTATGAATTATATGATTCCTTAGTTGTTACTTGATGTCACCAAATGTTTTATACCTGCAGGGAGCGCTTTCCATGAAAGGATTGGCAGGATATCGGCAGGTGACTTGGTCCATCTGGCCTTCTGTCGTTCATCTTGGTTTAGAGACATTTATCATGCACTTGCACTGACTTTCCACTGAGTGGCAGTGTATGGGATGATGCAATAGGGTCCTATGTAGTGGCTGATGGTGCGAGAAGCCCCTCAATGCAGTGCGCAATGCCTCAATGAGCTCAATGTGGGCGGGAGCTCAACGTGGGCGGAGCTTCACAGATGACGCGTTGCATCCTGTTTCCCGGTAGCAGTTCTCTTCCCTCCCTTCTATAGAGTGGCGAAGTCCCTCCCCTTCCGGTGGACCTCCATGGGACCTTATTTCAGAAAAATTATGTATTGAAGTCAATGGAGAGAGAAAGATTATCTTTCGATCCCGTTTGAATTGTGCCACGAATTACACATATGATGTTTGTCAATTTAAAAGATAATTTTGCAAGTCAAAAAAAAAAAAAATGTGTCGTAAAACTGTGAAGTAACACATTTGTTTGTGTGAAACGCTCAATGAACTACATCTCTGGTCAACAACACACGTCACCAAGATGGCCGTCACTACTGTCTTGTCAACAAAACGATTGACTACCCTCACTATCACCACAATGAAACACGTCCTGAAGAATGTCATGCAAAGCTGCCTGCCTGCCTTCCTTTGATTCTCTCTGAACTGCCTGGTCGTTTTAATGTTTAATGTCAACCATTTGTGCAGATAGCATGAAGTAGAGAAGATCGCCGATGCTAACGTTGGCGTTAGCATTTCTCCCCCAGGCTTAAATGGTGTATTATAGAATGATCACACCGGTGACAGTACTATTCAAAGGGTTCACGAAATATGACTACTACTCTTACTGTTTAACATTTTGGGTTACTTAATGTTACTTCATGTTAAGGCTAATAAAAATGACAAGGCTGTAATGCTAACTAACGTGCTAGCTACTAGCTAGCTTGATGAAGCCACTCCTGGTCCTTTCATCAGACGGGAAGCAAAAGAACGAGCAAGACCCATTGCTGGTATAATAACAACCTGGTACTAAGCACACAGGCATCTTGTTAAAGTTATCTTATCTTAGCCAGCGCCATATAGATAGATTATATCTATATTGCGCTGATCTTAGGTATCTGAATGGTGGAGGAAAACAATTGTGACATCACTTACGCGACTCTGGGATTTGTAGTCTTTCTAGTTACGTATTTTTCATAGTCTTATATTTCAACAGTTTTACGACAAACTGTGACTTTTTTGACATGGAAATTATTTTTTAAGATTGACAAACATCATATGTGTAATTCATGGCACAATTCAAACGGGATCGAAAGATACGTTTTCTCTCCCCATTGACTTCAATGCATAATTTTTCCGAAATAAGGTCCCATTACCCGGAAGTAGGTGGGCGTGACTTCGCCACTCTATCTAACCCTTCCCTTTGCCCCATCCTAACCCTAACCACTCCCTATCTTTTTACCTAATCATAATCTTCCTTCCTCCCTCCCAAACCTAAACCTCTCCTACTGTAAGAAATTAAAATCAATGTTGATATGACGTAATTTAAATTAAATACAGGGTTTTAATTTAAAGCAGTTTTATTCTGAAAAAAACGGAAGTTCACACTAACTATTAACTTAACACTTTTATTCTGAAAAGTCTTCATTTCCGGTTAGCATTAGCATGTGGCTAACGTTGTGAAAACCGTGAATTGAAGGTGAAATTACATGTGATGTTGTACACTAAACAGACTGGGATTAACACTCATTTATTGACGCTGAAATAACGTTTATCAGGGAATGTTTAAATAACCACAGACATCAGAATTATATATATATTAATAATATAAGATATAATATGTTACTTTTGTGACTGGGTAAGTACACAACACGGGAGTCGGGATGTCACATGCCTCAAAGGTTGAGAAAGGTTGAGCTCCGCCCACGTTGAGACGTTGAGGCATTGCGCACTGCATTGAGGGGTACTTCGATGGTGCAACTATGCCATCAAAACCCATGGATATACAAGAAAACACCTTTTGAAAAGATGTCCACTGTAGTAGCCTCTATGCGTGAAAGGACACACCGAACACACAGCACATACACACACATTTATAAATGTAGTTTATATGGAATGGAAACGACTGTATTCATTAGGCGCTTTCACACCGGAGTACTTTTCCCAGTATAGTTCCGATAGTTTTTGAAATTTTGCGTTCACACCAAAAAAATCCGGAACTAGAACTTAGTTCATGAGAACCTTTTCACCCTCTTTTCAGTCCCTGCTAGAGAGCAGGTACTTTCATGGGAGAAAAAGGTTCCCATTTCTGATTGGCTGGGCGGATTGCAAACCACGCCCCGTAAAACTCCCAAAAAGTATTGTGAAGCCGCCATTGTATTTGCTGGCATTAGCATTATTAGCATTAGCATTAGCCCAGCGCACCAACGGAGAGAGACTAACTTATGGCAACACAAAAGAAAAATGGGAGCGGTGGAGTGATGAGGAGGTTCTGGCGATTTACTCGGATTTACTTGGGGACTGGCTTCAGTAGAAGCTGCTGGGAGTCCCAGCAGCTTCTACTGAAGCCAGTCCCCAACTCCGGGGACTTCCGGCCGGGGACTTCGGGTGGCAGTATACGCCGTGAAGTTGTTTGCGGCCTGCCAGTAAACCCAAAGCAGAAGAAGAAGAAGTGACGTCAGCGGCTTCATTTGCCTAATCCTCCCCCAGGGACTTATTCCGGTGTGAACGTGATCTCTTTAGTTCATCAGAACTAAAGAGTTCTGATGAACTAAGTACTGGGAACTAAGTACGGCAAAGTAGTGTGTAAAAGCGCCTATTGTCTGATTTCAAAGTGATGGTTACTTTTTCTTTGTGTTGTGACATGTAATTACATTCTGTAGGAGGTGACGGTCGGGTGCAAACATAAGAGCTCAAAGCAAATGCAACAAAGTGGATTCAAATGTTCAAAGCAAATACAAAACCTAAAACCTGCAGTGATGTGAGAAGAGAGCTGCAGAACAGTGGCTGCTGAGCAAATACTGTTTTGTGAATGCACGTTCAAAACCAAGCAACAAAAAAAGCGCTACAAACTTCATCTCAGAGAACAGATAACTCTCAATGCACTGAGGCTTTTGACACTTCTAATGAATTGCTTTAAAGAGGATTTTGCAATAAAATCCACTACCTCCAGCTCTGACCATTGAAGAGAATTCTCATGGAAGAATATTATTAGATTTTTGTCTAACTCTAGGAATTCTAATATAACAGAAACAAATATTATCAGAATGGCAGACCAGAATCTGGACAGTGTAGTAATATTATGGCTGATCAATTCCACATATTCTGGAAATGTCAGGTAATCCAATTTTAATTGGCTAATGATAATAACAGAAATAAATTAAATACTGGGCTTTGTGATTGATAACAGTTTTGCCGGAAAGTATTTAGCTAATATACCAGCTGAATTGAAAGTTTGTGAAAGGACCTTCTTAAAATATTACTGAAAGCTAGCAAAAAAGCTATTTGTCTTTGAAGGAAGCTCCAACAAGGGGAGAACGGACAAACATTGTAAATGACTTGCTTCATATGGAGAAGCTGACTTTTTCTTTAAGACTCTGATGTGATACATTTGACAAATACTGGTCAATATGGGTTCAACACATGAAGAGGGTTGGCACATAGTCCAAGGAGAATGTTCTGGTACAATGAATGTGAAACTTCTTCCTGATTTTCTATGTGGGATTTTCTTGCTTAACCACTCTACTTTACACATATGTTATACATCTACTAGCCTCTTGAGACTGAGATGGACATGGATTTGTTGTGAACACGTTTTGAGGGACGGTGCCCCATGGCACAAGACTAATGGCTGAGGACATATTGATGTGCTGTATGGCCTCTGGTGACCTGTATGTAGTTTAAGTTTTATTTGTAATGTGTTAATAATTTAAAAACAGATTATAACAAAAATAAATAAATGGGATGAGTGTGTGAACACAACAATGGCGTATAAGTAATTACAGTGTATTCAACAGCTATCACTCTGAGTGAAAGCGGGGAAACAAACATGTCCTGTGGCTGAGAAGTGTATGCTGCTGACAGGCGGAAGCAGCAACAAGCTGCCCAGCTTCTCTGAACAATGCTGTGATACAGTACATTCACATAGGCTACACACACAAAGCTCTGCTCACA
The DNA here is from genome assembly GCF_902827165.1 of Trematomus bernacchii. NCBI lineage: Eukaryota > Metazoa > Chordata > Actinopteri > Perciformes > Nototheniidae > Trematomus > Trematomus bernacchii. The sequence continues at coordinate 497,154 of NW_022987787.1, read as the reverse complement.
CAACAGTGCAGACATGTTGCCATTTCTGCGGGTCTTACCATGACATCTGGTCTTCTCCTAGCCTATCAAAACACAAACTGATGAGTAATACAGTCGACACAGTGTGTGTGTGTGTGTGCGTGTGCGTGTGTGTGTGTGTGTGTGTGTGCGCTACCTTGTTGTCCCTGTTTATATCTGACGGGACCGATCCTGAGATCTGACTGGAGATGGTGGCTGCGATCAGCTGTTTACACCACTCTACGTGAGAACCTGTTGGACTAAAGGAAGACAGAGTTTATAACATATTCACAAAAACTAAACATTTTTTCCAAATCCCTCCCTTTTGTGGTATAATGCTGTTCTGAAACATGCTGGGTATGTTGAGTTGAATTGGCTTAAATGAAACTGATCAAATGTAACAAACAGTGTGAAACAGTGTTTGTGTTAAATCAGAGGAAGTGAGAGCAACATAGTGGTGTTTATAACACTATAGCATTGAATTTACTATGTGAACAACCATAGCAAAGATAGTTCCTGCCCCATGTAATTATTATATAATATAATTGATTGCATCCATATTGTGACAACAAGTTCTGGACAGTCCAAAGAGACTTGTAAGTAGTCTTGTTATAATGGGATATGTTGAATTACTGCCATATTATGTTAAGATTCAGGTTAGAGAGAAAACAAAAATTCCAATTCTGACAAAATACAGTTTTGTTTGGATGAATTAAGAAGACTTCTTTGTTATTTTGGCTGTAAAATGATGCTAGTATATTTGTTTACACCCAGTATTGTGAATATGTTAATGCAACAGCCAGCTGCAAGAACAGTTTCTAATTTTAATTTAGCATTATGAAGTTTCACCATCACAGGAAAAAGTTGTAAGTATTTTTTATTTTACTGTAACAAGAACATTGACATTTCATAACATTAAGACTTTTTTTTCATGTCATAATGAAACGTTTTTTCTACATATAAAAGCAACCAGTGGTTTCATGTTGAGGCCCTGTTTTGCAAAAGTGACCACTCTTCTGATAATGTATGATGAAGAATGATGAAGTAAGTATGTACAATTTAAAGAGAGGGAGGTATCAATCAAACACATGTCATACACACCTCCACTCCAAGGGCCTAATTAGGCTGAGAAGTGAAAACACCTGTGTAGGTGGACCATGGGTGTGCAAGGGGGCATTTATACATCACATTGCATTTTATATTAAGCTAATAGTGTATATTATAATTGATAATTACTAAATATTACACAAATACAATTTCACAAAAAAAGTAGTGATGTGTTTAGGAGGGTTAAACATGCAGGGATATTTGATTTTTACTTAACACAGAAAACACCCCATGCCTACTGTTTTATTTATATATTAAACATTTTATTTGTGATAAATATTAAGATAAATATATTATTATTATTTTTTTCTTCGTTTTTTGTTTAGTTTATTTACTTATGCATTGTACGTTGGTTTGCCATTTTTGGGTAACTAAAAAAGACTGAATTGAATGCTATACAAATACTATGTGTATTTTGTTTTATTATAGTTAATAGTTTGGACCTTTACTGTCACTGCATCAATAAACATATTAGCAATAGCATCGCATACAGTAACGTTTTGGCGGTAGCTACTAACTATACAGTAAGCTAGCCTGTTACTGAGCTAACGCTAGCCGTTAGCTGTCTGTTAACCCACTGTACACAATATCACTGTTTTCCAACATGTCAGGCTGTCGCATCCTGTTGTTTATTAGTATGAAAATATAGGTTCACTTGTAGTCTATTCGCTATTAGCTACTCTATAATAGCTACTGTGACAGTAACTGTAGACCGTCACTTACAACTCCGGCCATAAATATAGTAAATGAATATGCAGTAGCCTTGGCTTATTGGGAAACAGCTGTAGAAGCGGTTTGACATCTGCACTGTATCCAACCCGAATTAAAGATACGACCCTGTGATAAAGGAAATATCGCAACATTTTACCGGGAATTAAATATTAAGGAAGAGCAAGAAAACAGTAAATGCACTACGTGAAAACTATTATATCAGGTCTGCTGCTCACCTCTCCGGGGTTTCACCGGTGTTTGGTCCTGAGCTCGGCAAGCCCCAGGGCTTTCTGTTCGGCCCTGCTGCTTCCGCCGCCCCGGCAGCTCCGGCCTGTTTCTCCATCTGTTTACTGTCCCGGAGGTCGCTAGGGGCGGAGGCGGATGGTTTCCCCTGATATGAGGAGAATGCGGATGAAATTAAACCTCGGTGTAATTCCAATGTCTGCACTCCGCCGGTTCGTTCTGTCAGGGCTCTGTGAGGTGATTGTGAATGCTTCCTGTTATTTGGTTATTTGTGCTTCCTGCCGGAGACTGCCTCTACCTCGCGCATCTCTTCCTCGCGCTGTAGCTCCGCCCACTTACAACAGAGATGCGAGGATGAGGAGGAAACATCAGCAATATGGGTCAGGCACAGGGGGAACATATTCAGATTCTTTACTTGAGTAAAACTACTAATACTCAGGGTTGGGAGGGTCACTAAAGAATGTAATCCGTTACAATAAATAGTTACATGTCAACAAATGTAATCAGTAACAGTCGGAGTATCAAAATATAAAAAGTAATGCAACCTGATTACTTTCTGTTTTGATCAAATTAAAAAAAATTCACAGTAATCCGATTACTTATTTTTATGTTATTGCAATCGAATACAGTTACCTTTTTTGTATCCTGATTACGTAATCTCATTGAGATTGAGTGAAAGTACTCAATGCACAAATACTATTTTTAAAGATGAAACGCAAAAGCAGCAAATAGTGACATTTAAGAAACTGGAACTGGGAAATATATTTGAAAACAAATCTTAATTCCAATACATTATGTTAACCCACTCAGGATTTTAGTTACGTAAATATGTTGGATGGTAATCTATACCAAAACATCATATATTAAAGGTTTTCCCCAAAATCTGAATTCATAAAGTAATGTAGTTGAGTACAAGTATAAGGTAGTATAGAATGAAAATACTTAAAAGAAGAAAAGTACCTCAAATGTGTACTTTAGTACAGTACTTGAGTAAATGTATTTAGTTACATTCCACCAAAGGTCATGCCATCGTTGATTCAACAAGCTTTAGGAAGTTATACATGTTCAGCGGTACCAGGTCATTTGGTTAATCTTGCCTGAGCATGCGTAGAATAGCTTTGTTTTGTTCATGCAGCTATAGTAGCCCACACTTTGATCACTTCCTTTAAGAACATGTCATGTGAAAACATAAAACTACATCTAACCTATATAAAGAGGAATACGGTAGTGCCTAGTGTAGGCCTACATCATCATTACATTTAAGGAAATGTTAAAAGGGGCCATAAATACATTACTCCCAACCACTAAATGAATTTGCTGCCATTAGCCCCCATTCTTCAGATTTCAGGTTTTCCACCTGATGTTGCTGAATTCTCTCCCATTTAGATACAATAAATAGAACTGGCTTTTCCTTCCTGAAATGTAGACACATTTAAAACACAAGAAAAGAAAAATACACAAGTCAGGGTGCAACATTTAAACTTAAATTACAACTTTGAGAGGATTTGGAAATAAAGCAAGCAATCAAATTCACTTTCCTGTGAAAATAAACACAAATAAAAAGAGAAGAACGTGCATGATCCATATCCATGTTGCATGCTGGGAGGGTTCCCAACACACCTACCTCATGTACTAAAAGTATCACATAATTAGCACTCTGCCATATTGATGCTGATCAGGGTTTTAATTCTATTCATTTCCAAAGTAAGAGGTGCATACAGTTTTCAGCATCTTCAGTCATGGTATAATGGATTGATGCAGTAAGCAAGGACCACATTGAAAAGCAAGACAAATCAAATATCTGAAATTGATCATTAAATAACATATGCAAAGAGCCAGAGTCAGAAATGCTTAAATTAATTTAATCAGTAATATTTACACAACAGGACCCATCCAACAAACTGGAGAGGATATAACATGATTCAAAGAAATACATTTGAAATGTATTCTGATTTCACTTTCCCTTGTAGATGACAAATGATCCTGAAACACATTTCATGTGTATTTATTAAAAAGCAGGCTATATTAATACACAAAACCCTTTAAACTACAATCCCCTACATTAATAAAAGAGTACATTTGAAATGAACATTGACAGAGTTCTCAGATTCATTGTGTGAACCGAAGGTTAAAGATCCCCCAGAGAACTGAGAGGAGGATGTCAGGTTGTGACGAGTGGACAGTATCCACAAGCTTCAGTTTTTAATCCTGGGTTAGCGAATACAAACCAAAGAAATGCCCTCAAAAATAAAACAAAACAACTTAACCAATAGAGCAGAAATCCACAATTTATACCAACAATTTCTGAACCAACATTACTTTCCTTTTTTATAAAACTGTAAGATTTTACACTACATAAAATAATTGTATTTTACAACAATAGAACTTTAGACAGTAAAATAGGTTTTGATTGAGGTAATTACATCATGGTGCTTGTACAAAGTAAAAAATAATAAAAATAGATTTTATCTGTTTTTCCCTAAAAACACAACCACCCGACCAATGCACACTTTTTATGTTGCTGTGACTTCTTCTGTTCTTTGACCTATTACCCTCAATGAGATCCTGGCTTTCATACAGGACATCAACCCCTTGTCAAAAGTATCCATATGGTAAACCCCATGTTATTTCACCTCTCTGTGAACATAGGGATCAGGTTGCACTCTGTAACCCACCCAGACATAGAAAAGAGTCATGTTTGAGATTTGAATACTAGCTGGTAGCCAAAGTCCTATGCTTTCGTGAAACTACGAGATCCAGTGGCCAATATCTGGAAGGTATGGATTCTTTAAAAGAATGCGGCTTGAGAAATCCGACTTCCCTAATTGGCAACGTAGTTACGCAACGACAGATGTTACTGACGTTGATCTGCCATGGTGCTGTAAGTGTTGCTGACAAAGAATTGCAGGATGCCATTGGAGCATCAAAGCAACTTTCCTAAGCATATAGAACATTTTTAACCAGCTCTCATCTTGGCCAACACTTAAATTCTTCTACTTTTTCTTCTGTCAACAGTTCGGAACCTTCGGAGGAAAAAGGACTAATTGACTTCAGCTCTAGTTCAACCAAAGTGTTGTCCAACCTTGTTAGAAAATCAAGAGTTTTAGCTGTTCTGAACATCAATACTGAAAGATGGAACAGAAAGCCAGAGGGGACTTCAATTGTTCAAAAATGCGTCTAAGATCAGTGCATGATTCTTGGACCTAGTGCATCTCTGTACTAATAGAAGTCGCTGCTGTTATTTATATATGGCCATTGGCTATAAGTTTGACCATCATTTTGAGTTTCATCTTGCTACCGTGTGATCTGTTAAGGAGTCACATAGGACTTAAAGGGGATCAGAGGCTTCCTTAAACTCAGCGTTAGGTACCTTGGCAAACGGCCCTGTCCTAAACTCTGTACTTACTCGCGGAATGCCGGCAGTAAACGCCCATTTCCTCCCGCTTCAAACTGGCGCAGACCCATAAACAACAGCATGGCATCCTCCCAAGAGCAAAGGATGCAGAGCTTTCCTCCTTTAGAACCCTGAGCTCCAGAGCAGTCAATCTCAAACATGACCCAGGACAGCTGAAGTAGGTTCTCTCAGACGAGGCGATTCACACAAGAATCAAGGCACAAATCTGGACATGACATGACACACTTCCCAAAAATGACTTATTGCACCTCATTCACAATTGTCACACTGTACACACAATGCATCATCTCAATTCTTTGTTGCTTCCGACGTCCTAACAACCAAGCGCTAAATATATTGGGATGTGAGCCTTCGTAACTCAAATTTCTCTCTCAACAGGAAGGCGTTTTATTTCAAGGAATTCAATGTGACCATAGAGAAAATATAATGGGGGGAAAAAGCTCCATAAGAAAAGTCCCATTCTTCTACATCCCACAAAGTGGAGGATACAACAAGTCCAAAAAAAGCGATTTGGTAAGCAACATAATCCCCAGCGTTCGACCCCTAGCATTATATTCATTTGGGAAAGAGGTTTTAATGAAATGATACAAGTATGGTGTCAGGTGGACATGATCGACAGTGGTGGTCCAAGTAGATTTCCAGGTTTGTCTACCCTGCATTACTTTGAAGAAATATTCAAGTCGAATTCACAACAAATCAGTGCGGTGAAAATAAAACGGTTCTCCCATTCATTTCAATCTTGGTAGTTGGTTTTGGTGGAAGGCCATAGGGGATTCCGTAAAACTGGAATCACCTTTTGGAAAACCCAATGACAGACTTCGGTGGCCGATCGCATAACCGGTGATCAATGCGCCATTGGTTACAGATGGGCCTTCAGCCAACGAGTGTCACTCAAATCGACCAAGTGCCAATCCTACACCGCGATAGGACTGCGCCAATCACCGTCATGCCTGATTTGGTATAAATGCAGCTCCTTTTACTTGGTTTTATTCTCGTTTTATGTAACCGACACCACAGCTGGCATCAGCGAAAGAACACATCCGCTTTGGACAAGTTTTATTTTTTTTCCCTCTCGAAGGGATCGCAATGTGGTGGCCATAGAAATGATCACACTTAAATCCTCTATTGACAGTACTCAGAAATCAAGCCTGTGGTATTTATTAGGGGCCAATGTTGGGAGACTGAGTTCTACTTAACATTGTAATAAACAGTCTAGTCATCATGATGGACTGATTGATACGGTATATACATTATTTTTAACAAACCAAACTGCGAGCCCTTAGAGTTAGCAGCAAAATCCTCATATCAAACAATTCCGTTTCTGGCATTCCTTTTAAACACTACCACACACACACACACACACACACACACACACACACACACTTTAGTCCATGCCATGTCATGATGTGTGATTCTTCACACTGCTCTGTAGACTTTCAAAATAGCACCAAAACGAAAGAATACTAAAGAATGTGCTTTTTGGACAGGTTGGTTCTCATGTGTTCTAATGGGGAATTTAATGGAAGCCCATTCAAATCAGGAACTAAAATAGTATAAATAAATGGAAATACTCTAGGTAAGTCCGTAGTGATCTATTATGTCAGAATAAGTCATTAGTCAATATTTTCAGTATCTTTTTTTTGCAAAAAATATCAAAAATATGAGATAGCACTAACCTTATTTTTAAAGAACACTTAGATAAAAAAATAAATCTCTAAACTTTGACTGATTTAATTTAAACCTAAAACCCTATTATTTAAATATTTCATCAATATCTATATTATCATTCCTATCGATTAATGTATTTTGGAATTTTTTGTGGACATTGACTTCCATTAAATTCTCCATGTGAAAGACATTTTTATCCTTTATCTTTTACATTTGTATGTTACTTTCCATTTAAAATCAAGGATAATTTCCCCAATTTTTATTTTGTTTTAGCTTTCGCCATCTTTGTTAGGTTTTGATAACCCGTTTTGCACAAATCTCCAAGCCAATATCTTCAGATAAACAGTCAATTTGCCACACAAAGCTGGATTCCAATTGGACAAAAACATGAGCAGAGACAACCAAGCAAGCAGTTGTAAACAAGTCCATCCAATGACAGTTACCTCAATTAATCAGATAACTGGCAAATGGAGAATAAACATTCATTCTGACCTAAACTTCCCTTTCTAATGTAAAAACGGACCCACATGAAACAAGGAGGGGATATATCAACACCTGTCCAAAAGGCACAAGTGCTATGAGATTAAGTTTCATATGGGACTTTTGTTGTGGATAGAATATCTAGAAACACTCAGGTTTACAAAAAGAAAAAGAAAGTAAAGGGGGGGAGTGAGAGTAACTGGTTAATCTCTGCCCCCTGTCCCAATAACTGGTGCTGGTTTCAAACATCTTGGCATGGTAAGGCTATCATGGACCATGGCTGACTTTCATTCAGGATCTGAGAACAGAAGCACAAGAGGGGATCCAGGATCAGGGGCCAGCACCACTTCATGTCCCTAGATCATCTTGAGCATATGAAAATATTTCCAAAGTTGCATTTATTAAAGCATATTACTGATTGAGTCTAGCCAAACTCTTTAGTTGGCTAGAAGTAATTTTGCTCTCTAGCTTAGGAAGTGCTGAACAATACTGCTTAGGCGAGCTTAGCGGTTAGCAGTGGCTAACCAAACGTGACAATGCTAGCTTTTCATCGTCAGTCGATAAGCAACTAATTCCACATCAACCATCCAAATCTGAAACGCTTGATATATACAGCCGTTCTTAACACTTCCTCAAAGCAAAGGGAGCGGTGCAGCGCAGCAGGAAGTAGTGTGCGAAGGGAGAAACTTGATTAGCATTTCGCTTTGTTCACACAGGACACCAACGCTTGTGTAGCGGGACGTAGGAGGGACAAAAGTGTAACCTCGCTTTGTGCGCACTGTGAAATGTGTTTCCAAGAAATGTATTGTTTCCTTTTTTCATAACTCTTTTTCTGTTTACCTCATATTATTTAAACAATCTATTCTTACGCTTGACAAAAATAATCTGTGGTGCGTCTCAGGGGTTTTCATCGGGGAGTGGAGTTGGCAGTTCAAGATCTCGTGAAAAAGTGAAATTGATAACACTTTGAGTTAAAATGTCAAAAACAACACTAATTTGACTTGAACCTGTGCATGAGAGACTCCACGGTTAGCCTAGCCTAGCATAACAAATGACAGCTAAAGGGATCTACCTATAGAAGAGAATAAATGAACGCCTATACACATCCACTGTGTGCCCTGTGTGTAAAAGCCCTTGGACCGAAAGCCACTGAATGTCTTTAAGGCTTCCCTGTGTGGTGAGTGAGTGTGTGTGTGTGTCTGTGTGTAAAAAATCTTGTGACAAGGCTGTACTGTGACATATTGCATAAATCACCCTCACATGTTAGAATAACCCATCAAATCTAAACTCTTGTTAGCATTCTTCGTTACGTATTAGTTCCCTGTGTGTGAGACTGACAGGAATCAGAGGACATAAGTGCAAGTCAACAAGTAGATCTGAGTGTGTGTGTGTGTGTGTGTGTCACCAGCCCTCAGAGGGGAGTTTGTAGTTGTGTGTATTGCTGTGGTGGTGTGGAGGAGGTGGAGGAGGAGGAGTTGGGGGTGTTGGCCAGACGGGAGGAAGGGGAGGAGTCGGACAGCTGCAGCTCCTCCAGCTTCTTCAAGTACTCGTCTCTGAGCGCCAGCAGCTCCTTGTAGCGCTGCTCCACCGGGCTCTGCTGCTGCAACACACACACACACACACACAACACACACTTTACGAAGGCGTCACAGAAAGAGGTTTTAAAAAGAAAAAAATGTATTGAAGCCATGTTGAGGTTTGCGATTAAAGCTTCACATATGGGTCATCATTTATAACATAATCACAGTAAAAAGTTCACCATCAGAATACATGAGGAATTCATCAACTTGATTTAATAAATAACCTGTCAGTTTGTGTCTCCCTTGCAAAATAGTACATACTTCATGAAAATGCGTTTTTTTTAAAAGCTGAACACCAACAAATATTGAGTTATAGTTGAATATGTTGATGATATACATATGTTGTGAATTATGTAAAAGATTGCATCCATTTTTGGAAATAGATTTTGGACTTATGCTACAGATAAGACATCCTGACATAAGCTGCTCATAACCAATTGCCCCTTGCGGGATTAATAAAGTTGTTGATTGATACTTATGATATATGTGTGGCTTTATCTTTACCTGCAACTGTGAGGGTATATAGGGATTAAAATGCAATGGACAGTTAAGAAAAAAGGGTTGTTAAATGTCAACAACAAAACATGAAATGCCATTTTAGCACAGCCTGGTTGTCTACTGTATAAATATCTTTGGGAGAATCTATACTAAATAAAATAAATATATTTGTTCAAGTCTCAATAAAAATAGAAATGTCCCATACCATTGGAACTTTTTTCTCCAATCATTTAGACTATTCTTTTCATACAGTGGCTATACAAATGAATAACAACATTATAAAGTTGTCTAGTAGTCACCTACTGCCCTTGTTCTGATCAATTAGTTTCACAAAGAAGAGATAATTACTGCCGTAGATACAGTCTCAAACAAACCTCTTTAAAACTGATACAAATCTAAATGGGTCTGGGGCCTAGAGCAGATCATAGTATAATATAACACACAGAGGCCCTCCTACCTGTTGTCGGATGCGGGGGTTCCAGCGGATGTAGTACGTTACCCACAGCTCTAGGTGGCGCATGCTGGCGACGGGGTAGAGGACCCTGCCGGACTCGGGGGTGTAGAAGGGGTTTAAATACATCTCCATCTTACTGTTGACCAGAGACCACAGAGACACCGTCTTCAGCCTCACCTCCTGGACAGAGAGAAGAGAAAGAGAGACACTTAGAGATAGTCCTCTGCAAGGTAAAGTCAGCTTTAGGGAGGGACGGGAGTGTTAAAGTCTTACGTGCTGGTCTCGTGCACTCTCACAGTTGTAGAGGAAAGTCCCGAAGCAGCAGCTGTAGAGATGATCCAGGATGGTCAGCAGGAGGCGCTCATTGAACTCAAAGGCTGTAGGAAACTGAGAGGAGAGAAAATTCAGCCTCCTCATCTCAGCAGATTGTAGGATTGGTCTTTAAGATAAATTCCTTGTTTTTGTTATACTGTGAATAGCACCTCCATGAAGTGATGAAATGCGCCTACTCAGGGTGCTTTTTTTGTCGCGGTGCAATTAACAGCACATGCAGAGCTGCAACCTGTGCTCTCCTGCAGCGAGCACCATGTTCAGGTGAGAGGAAGGCGTGAACATGTGGGAGGTTTGTTCAGACGAGGCAGAACAAATATATTTTGGTTGATAATAAGGCTCAGACGTCAGGACTAAAGATGCTAAGATTCAGACAAACTATGTTAATTAAACCTCAGATCCAGTCCATTTGTTTGAATCAGTGCAAGCAGGAACATCTGCTAATCCTTCCGTATATATTTATACATGAACAAATTCAAATGAATTAATAGATATATTAATTAAAAAAGCTATGTAATAAAGAAAATCAATAATACCATTTATTTAGAGGCGCCTTTTAAAGCACTCCAGTACACCTTCACATTCGTAAAACATTCTAAAAAAGGTTAGAAACAGCGAAAAAGGACAGTTACATGTAGGGAAATGTAGCTCACTAGTCTACTGACTCTCAGTACGAGTTGTCCACAGCTGCTTGATTTGAAATTAAAAACCTCTCCTTCAGCTCATTAAATCCCAGCATGCAGCAGGACACACATAAAACTACAAATGTGCAGTCTCTCTGCTGTGTTTATTAACCACCACAACCTCCAATATATATTTATAATCCGCCTTTTTGCACTTTGAGCTGCTGCACTTACATAAACCAAAACAGCTAAATAAGACTCCCACGAGTTCTGCGCACCAAAGACATTCTACTCTGCTTCCATGATTTAAAGAGTGCAGCGGTGTCTTTTCAGGAGGACGTTTGTGGCAATTTCATCTAATTAAACCCCAACTGCCGGCTCGAGCTATACATATGGAAAAGCCTCTCATCTTGGTTTAAATGAGACTATTATAGCACCCATGTGACGGATGATAGAAATGCCTTTGAGGGTAAGTTCCCACACGCTAATATGCAGCGTGATGACTCAGATACAGACCTGTTTAGTCATCTGCCACACGCAGTCGATGAACTGCACGAAGATGGGGGATCGGTCCTGATCCGCGTGGTTCTTGTCGCCGTGACCTATCCTCTACACACACACACACACACACACACGATGCTTAACTAACACTTTTTTTTAGATATAGGGACAACATTCAAGATTGAAGCTCAAATACTTTATAGTGAAATGTATACTGTAACAGCTGAACCGTAGTTTTGGCAATACAAATCTTAAGTCTCGTACAGTGCAACACACCGAGAAATAAAGCTAGTGCAAGAAGAAATAGAAATAAAATAGTGCAAGAGAAGGGTGCAGGGGACCCTAAGGTTCAAGTCAATTCAGATAAATAAAAAATGAATGTAAAACTAAATACTGTACAGTGGAATAAAACAATGCGTATAGAATTGTGCAGTGATGATCAATGTTTTGTAGGCTGACCCAGAATGTAGCATCGCTAGGGGGTCCCTCTACAAAAGCAATGGGTTTACCCCTTTGCATTTCAGTATGTTGCAGAAAATAAGATCTGCGGCACTCACACATTCAACCTTTTAGCAGGATCATTTCCACATATTAACACCACTTTGTGATTCTTAAGCCTAAATACAATTGCCCGAAGTTAAAAGCTAACGCTAAGCTAGTGAACTACATCACGGTTGCATGGCTGAACATAAATATCAATGACGTATTTTATATCGGAAAACAAAACGTGAAAAACTCTGCAGCTTGTGTTAACCACAGACCTTATGTCAGGCTTCTAACCACAAACACGTTAAAAAAAACCTCTGACTTGGAGACAAAGGAAGCGGAAGTGGTCCAATGGTTAGTTATTTCTGGGTTTCAGGACCATATAGTACGAACATAAATGAATATGTAGACATTCAGCTTTGCTAAATGGCAATTATTGATATTAAAAAAAGACAAAGCTCAACCGATTGATTCTAAAGAGAGGAGTTACTTACCGAAGCAAATTTGTGCCCAAAGCTGATCCACTCCTTCTCGATCAGCACCTGAAACAACACAGAGCTTCACTTCCTGTCCATTCATCTCACTAAAGCTTCAACAAGAGACATTCCATTACTGCTAAGTGCAGTGAAAGCGCTGCACTGGTGCGATTGAAGCTAACGGTGCTGCTCTCTGGTGTGGATGAGCACTCTCCTGTCATCATGCTGCTGTGCTGTTACTGACCTGGAAGCCTCGGAGCGTTCTGTAGTGACTGTCCAGCATCAGCATGGCCAGAGAGGTGAGCTGAGCGGTGCGGTCCCAGCCGTCGCTGCAGTGCACCACCACAGACTGTCCGCTGGAGACCTTGTCTGCTACCTTGGATGGCTCCTGACAACACCAGCTGCACACACAAAGGACTTTTAGAAACCAGTATTTCTATTTATATATTTAAGAGGGGACAAAGGCAGAAAACATTTAGTCAGCGGTATCTGGAACTGATCAATATAATATTTTACTTTATGATCAAAACATTTCTTCAAGACTTAGAAATGATTGTACATTAATTTCCACATCTGTTTAGTAATCCTGACACACCACCATACAAACTACCATGGGACTATTAAGGAGGAAGGTTAAGTTAAACCAAACTCTTTTGTACTGAAGATGCTGACTGACATTCACATAGTCATTTCTAACCTTTACAACCTTTATGTTTGACTTTCCTGCTATAAAAAGGCACTAAATGAAGCGATGACTCTTTTTCTGACCTTAACGTGTTCTAGCCAATGTGTGGACTCTAGACTGGACAGCCAATGAGAGTCCTCCACGTTGGGGTACACAATGTCTTTGAGCTTCTTCAGGGACTCCCTCATGACGTGGATGTTCTGGATGTCCAGGAAGACCAGCTCTGCGTTTTGGTACTCGTCGCCCTCGTAGCCTCCTCCTGTGGCCTGGGGAGGGACATCAAGATACAACATTAAATGAAACCTTCTGTTTCAGGAAGTGTTCAACATGGGGCCCCCGAAAAACATTAGGATTCATTACACAAATGTATTAGAAGTGTGTTTTTTCTGAATAAAAGTGTTGGTCCAATGGATGTTTCCCCCTATACGGAGGTGGACAGTTGCTGAGGGGAATCTAAATATCATTAGCTATCATCCTCTAATTTATTTATATCATGTCTAATTTATTGTACATGTTCACTATATAGTGAAAAAAAAAAAAAAAAATATATATATATATATATATATATATATCTATTTATTCAATTTGTTTATATAATATGTTTTATTACACAATCCTACTTTAAAGGTAGGGTAGGTAAGTTTGAGAAACCGGCTCGAGATCGCTAGAATTTGAAAATACACAACCGGAGAAAATCTGCCACTTCCTTACAGAGCCCCTCCTCCAACACACACGAACGCGCACATGACCAATGAGGGCACGAGATAAGTTTGTGCACAGATGGAAGGCTGACAGGCAGGTAGGCCATCCAGTTATTTTAGCCGGGCCGGCTAAAATGATTGGTCGTGCTTTTTACAGTATTACAGCTTCCACAGATGATATTTTTTTATGGATTTTTTGTCAAAGCACTTCAGATATTCATTGCTATCGGGATGTTAAGAGCATTCCATGGAATATAACAAAAAGTGTATCTCGAGCCGGTTTCTCAAACTTACCTACCCCACCTTTAATCTTCTTTTCTTATATAAATATATTTATTCTAATGGCTTTGATTCATTTTTTTTACTTTTGATTGCAGTCATCTTTAATTTTTTATGTTCATGTAAATATCTTTAATCTATTTAATGTTATTTATTTAATCTTTCAATAGCACATTCTTACTTTAACTTATTCTGTGTATATACATATTTTATTTTATTTATTGCATATTCTTACTTCTAACCTTTTTTATTTATTTATTTTTATAAATGGAGCAACTATCACAAAACCCAATTTCCCTGGAAATAAATAAAGTACTGATTGATTATGATTCTCTAGGGGAAATACTAAATACCCATAAAAGAGAGTATGTTTAACTGTGAAGAAAATGTTTGTGTTTCAAGCAATGCAGCTCATGATCCAAAATACTAACTAATGCCAAAATAATACGATGAATAAATCTCTGAAATTGACAAAAAAAGTTCAATATGTTCGGCACAAATTGATTTTGTTCTAAGAGTACATCATATTTTCATTATTTGAAGTGTATATACTATTGCAAACAGATAGGGACTACAGGAGATGACCATGTACGACACCCCATGACAACAGAGCAGCCTGACACACGTTACACATGAATCAGAAATGTCATCTTTATAAATGTTGATACTGAAGATTCCACTCCCAGGCCTTAATCCTCAGGTCAGATTTCAAAAGACTGAATATGTTTTGTTTGTGACCTAGATAGTTTGATTCTTTCATTATCTCCAGGACTAACAAAACACATATTGTGGCACTCCTTGATTATAGAATATAGGATACACGAGTCAAGCTAGTTATAGTTCCTTCTACTGTTATGAAAACATCCCGATATTAACGCATGAGATAAATAGTCGCTAACAGAATTCTCAAAGATGCCGGCTGTTGCAGAAGAACAGTTTGCAACAAGGTTTTGTAAAAAGAGTCAAAGCTCAAACGGAGAGAAAGAAAATGTGGACCATACGATGGGAATGTGGCGTTTCTGTTTGTTTTATGGATGCATGTTTTATGTTTGATCATAAAAAAAAGTCTCCAAAGTTTCCATTGCACATTAAGAACTGGCATTTTTTTCAATCAATACATCAACTTCCTACCCCAGCCACTAGTGAAATACAAAAAAGATTCTTTATGTGGATAGAAAATTGGGATGAGAACACAGACTTACAATATTAAAAATATATAACGGTAAAATATATAAAAAATGTTGAATGACTATTTAATTCTGATTTTGTTTTACGGAACGTCTCCACAGCAGCGTTAAAAAAATCTTGGAGGTGGGCGTATCTGAAGCTTGGGGATTTTTTGCGAACAACCAATCACATGAATCTCTCGCCCCCGACATACGAAGCCAAAAAGCCCGAAGTAAACTGGATATAAACTCCCCAAAACAGGCGAAAACATACCACTGTCTCTGCCACCTCCCTCCATGCCTGGCTCCTCCGGTTTATATCCCGGTAGGTCTGGTCATAAAGCACCGGGTGATTCCCTACCGCTAATTTCTCCTCCATTGTTTGGAATATGAGGAAATGACCTGCGGTATGTCTCTCCCAGCATACACGCCGTTTGATTGGCTAGAGCTTGAACGGTCAGATTTGCGTACACTGGATTTGATTGGCTGCCGCTTCCACCTCAGCCTCAAAAGTTGAACATTGTTCAACTTTGAATCCTCAAAATCCTCAAAATCTCCGCTCGCCTGCCCACAATGCAGTTCGGCGAAAAGTGAGGGAAAGTGACGTCACCCCATTCAAAGTGAATGGGCAGAAGCGTTTCAAGATTTTTTTAACGCTGCTGTGTAGACGGTCCGTTATACTGAATACATTGGGATTTTTGACTGCTGGTCGCACAAAACGTGACATCATTTGTCATCTTGAAACAGTGGATGCTATTTCATTTGTTATACTATTTAATGAATTGAAAATATATTTTAATAGATTCGTTTGTAATGCAAATAAATCATTTATTTATTATTTTCCACTTATTCTCACTCTATTCAAAGGAAAACCGCCATGCCATAATCACAGTAAGCTTTCTCAGGAGTGACCTCTCCATCTGCTGCTTTCCATCCCACTCAGTACCGCTGTTTCTGACAGCCTGATGGGGGGGGGAAGTGTTTTCTGTCAGACCACCCCTTTGACCCCTGAGAGTCCCCCCCCCCCCCCCCTCACCTTGTTAGCCACGGCGTTGACGCTGGGCCGGGCGTCGAAGATGGTGAGTTTGGAGGTGTCGTTGGCCTCTCTGATCACGTCCAGGTAGCGCTCGTCGTCTTTGTTTCTCTTCCCGGACATCCCGACCAGAGGCTGACTGCAGCGGGCGATCACCGCCTGGTTCTCCCTGTGGATCCACGACAGGACCTGAAATACATTCAACTGAGTCAGGTGGATTGAAAAAGTCAAAAAAGACTGAATAAAAGCACAACGTTTTACTGCAACGGACACGAGAGCAGGCTGATGAAACCACAGTTTAGACTTGGGTGCACAATTAGTGTAAATCTGATCGAAAACAAACTGTGGACTTGACTAGTTTGAATCAAGTCTTATGGAGCAGCAGAGATAACCCAGCCTTCAAACCGTATTCTCCAGAATTAACTAAACATATTGGTTTGGTATAGATCTTCTTGGAAGAAAGAAAGAAATCACACCAAAATAATTTGATATATTTGTTATGAGAATAAAGAGGCGAAAAAAAAACAATCGCTCCAACATAATATGAACATTTAAAAATACCACTTGAAAAGATCGCAATTAGCTATTATTTGGAGGAGTGGGTCGTATTCAATGACATACTATATCACAGAAACATTTAAATATAGAGAAGTCAAAGTGAAAAGAGTCAAACTGTTAGTAGCGGTGTGTGTTGTTTTTCTTGGAAACTGTTGTTATAGTTGCAGCATGTGCAGGACAGGGTCCAGCGCAGGACAGGGTCCAGCGCAGGACAGGGTCCAGCGCAGGACAGGGTCCAGTGCAGTACCATACCAACAGCTGATTGGTTGAAATCAGTTGAATGCAGATCTGTTTGGACTCACGGGTATGCGTCCTCTGGACCTGAAGGCTGCCACTCTCCTGAGGTCCTCCTCTTTACTCTTAAAGGGTACGGCCAGCACGGTGGGGTAGGTGTCGCACAGCTCGTAGTTCTTATTGATGAAGGTGATGCGCCACTTGTTATTGGGTAAGCCCTGCGAAGGAAAATGATCAGTTGGTCACTTCATACGCAGAAATGCTCCTTTTCTACTTTTTTCTCAACTTAGGGTGTATTTGACAAACAAAACGGAGCTATGCCTGTAATAGTAGAGTCCTAAAGCTGCCTTACCTGCCGTCTGAACTCCTCTATGGGTTTGTAGATGTCCCAGCCGCTCTCCCCGTACTTCTCCTGAGTCACATATGCAAACAGTGGCTGCACCCAAAGGAGACAAGGAGCATTTTTATGAATAGGATTTTAGGATAGTAAGGTTTTAGCAGCAGGACAGGGACCCTGAGAAGAACTGATTTACAGGTCACTTTTGGTCAGATTCTGGGGAGAAACTGGTGTGTTTCCCCACTGATACTCACATGTAATAACACTATTATTTGAATGATCACATTAGCATTCCCGCACAAGGAACAATTGATAACAAAACCATTTTGTAAGTTTTGTTTGTAAAAACATGTTTTCAGGTTGGTGTGATGGTCGAAGTTATTTCAAATATCAAATGTCAAATTACTTTCCCCTTTTATTTATTATCGTAGAACTGAGACATATGATGTATTTGAACATCTTTTAAAGTGATTTTTTCTGTCTAACCAACAGTCAAAAAAGGTATTCAGTTTACAAGAGAGTAGCTAGAACTTGATAAATGACTGTAACAACTAATTGATTGGTGTTCAGTTTATTGATCGATCAATTAAGGACTGATGAAACTACTACAAAAACATGCTTCGTGTTCACCCCGAAACTGTTTCATGTTTTAAATATCTAAATATTTAGCTTCCAGTTACAGAGGGCAGAACCCGCTCCATGATCCATTTGGAGTCACGGCTTACTTTTGTTCTTGTTTGGGTTATTTTCTACTTCTAAGCCAGAAAGATGTGCCCCAGTTCTTCATTCAGAAATTGAACAGTGAATGTCTGAATTCACTCGTGTGAGTAAAACATGAGCTATAAAAAAATCCTTAATACAAACGCTGCCTGCTTGGTTGGTGTCCGGTACAGCCAGGGGGTATTTGGCAGAATAAATGTACAGATTCTAATGTGTCCACTGGCCCATATTAGAGACATTAGCTCTGCTGAGGCTAGCTCTGACACACATGGAGCATGCAGGAGTATTAGCCCAGCTGATGGAGCTGTGGTGTGGGTGGGCAGCTGATGGCTTGAGGGGGCTGCATCTCTGCATTCAACACTTGCATAAACACTGGGCTTTGAAGCAATGCAGGAGGACATAGGGCTGTGCAATTAATCGTATTTTAAATCGCAATTACGATTTTGGCCTGCCACAATTACGAAAACAACATAATCGAAAAAAAGGATTATTTTGCTTTGCTAGGTTGTGACAGTGCACTGCAACATATTTGATCTAATTTATTTGTATTTATCATATTTATATATGTTTAGTAGCTTGTTGAAGTGCACTCCAAAATATTTGTTGATCTTGTTTATTGGTATTTATTATTTTGATATTATTTATTTAAATGTAAATATAAATGTATCATTTATTTTATTTATTTTTGTATTGGTTTTCAGTTGAATTATACGTTCAGGGAAATCAACAGTTAAAAGATACTGTTCAAATTATTATTTGTATTTAAAAGTTCAATAAATGGATGTTTTCAAAGTCATGAATAATCGTATTTAATAATCGTGATATCAATTATTGACCAAAATAATCGTGATTATGATTTTTGCCATAATCGCACAGCCCTAGGAGGACATGTCCTTTCTCAGCTAATATGGTTTGCTGCTTTCACCCCTGTGTATCACTAGGGACATTTGTGGATATCGGATCATGTTGGCTGTGTTAATTCATATGGCACAGTTTGTTTGAGTTTTTTCCCAATTTTGGAAGTTCAATCTCAGCTGCTTTGATTGATCTATTATAAAATTGTAGCACCATATACTCACACCATATAAAGGACAGATTTATACACATTCAAACCCATACAAAAAAAACATGTTTTGATCCCAGGGCCATTACAGCAGAAAATCATACATTCAATAATATCAGGCTTTTAATATGAAGCCCTGGCTTTAAAGATAATAGTTTTTACAACGTTCCAATTGAGCAACTTCCTTATGTGCAACCTCGTTTCCACTAGGAACATTGTGGCTGTATCGGTGGTCTTTATGTACACAAATTAGCATTTAAAAAGTTACAAAATCTTTAAAACAAATGAATATTTGGTAGTGATGTTCACGACAGAAGCTGGTCAAAAATGGAAAGTGGGAAATTATATGAATTAATAATGTTATGGCAGTTTTTCTTTTACACAGACATCCACATTTTTTTGTGACACACAAGAGCTGATACACTCAAGGATCAAAACTGGACTTGTTTTCAAACTAAAAGGCAGGGGAGTGTTCTGTTTAAAGTGATTCTTACATACAGTACATAATGTTGATTTTGCTCTAGATTGTGTAGTGTTGAACACAGGCTTATCCAACCAATGTAGATCAAACCATCTGAGAAAATAGGGGTTCCTTCTGTATCTGAATTGAATTCATTTGCTAGCCAATCACCCTTTTGTGTGTCGGTCAGTAGGGGGCAGTAGCGTGAGAAGCTGCCTTACCAGACCATGTGAGACGGGGAAGGCGTATTTGAAGATGAGCTCGAAGATATCTCTCCTGCTGTGACCTTCCTGCTTCAGGGCGAACCTCAAGTTCCTCATGTCCTGCGGAAAGAGAAGATCAACCACTTAACCACCAACACACACACAGCATCTAAGACAGTACTGCAGAAGAAGAAAATAAGTGTGATTGAATTTAGAACTCATTACTAATAGAGTATTCCACACTGTCACTCTTTAAAAATAACTCATTACCACAGCAGTCAGATATCCGGATAGTGATGCCTGGCTGAGCGGCGGCCACGGCTAGCTGCAATTTCTTAAAGGTACCCTGCAGAGGTTTTGACTTCCTGTTTGTTTAGAAAGCTCCACATGTCTCCTTTAATTTGTGAGGTAGTACAAGCACCAACTATCAGCTAGCAGTAGAGCTGCCTTCATATAGTAGACTGAACGTTAGTCGGCTAAAATCTTAGTCGAGTAATTTTTCATTGGTCCATAAGTCCCCAGGATTGACTGCGATGAGTGTGCTCTGTAACGTCAGCTGGGAAACCCCTCCAACTTCATACTGAGCTGCTGCCTCATTACGTTGATTCTTGTCTCGGTAGGAAATGTCAAAGTGTGGATAACAAAAAGTCGCCTTCCACATCCAAGCCACTGAAGCGCATCTTATCAAAAGCTGGCCTTCATTGCCAAAGCACAGAGTTAATATCCGACAACATGTGGTCCTTTCTCATAATCGAAGGAAAACAGCAGCAGTGAGTCAGGCAGCAGCCCAGCCTTATATCATTATAATGACTAATAATATTCTTGCCTCAGAGAAAAAAGGAAAGGAGGCCAGAAGGAGCAGAGGAAGGGGGGCAAGGGGCAGACGGGGGGGGGAGGAAAAGGGGGGGGGGAAGAAAGGGGAGGGCCCGAGGGGGGGGGCACACACACACACACAATACACACAATACACACACACAATACACACACACACATCACAACACAGCTACACACACACCACGGACAACACACACACCACAACACACACACACACACCACACGAGCACACCCACACACACACACCACAACACACACACACACACACACACACACACACACACACACCACACACCACACACAACACACAACACACACACCACACACACACACACACAACACACACACACAACACAACACCCACACACACACGACACGACAGCACACAACGACACACACACACACACACACACACCACAAACACACACACACACACACACACACACACACACACACAACACACACACACACACAACACACACACACACACACACACACACACACACACACACACACACACCAAACACACACACACACACACACACACACACACACACACACACACACACACACACACACACACACACACACACAACACACACACACACACACACACACACAACACACACACACACACACACACACACCTTGCAGGTGATGTCCAGGCCGTAGGAGTGTTCCCCTCTGCTCGAAGCCCGCCCATCTTCTCCACCCGACCGATGGCACCCAAAGGGACGTCCAGCGTCAGCGCCAATCCTACAACAAACAGCAGCACACAAAATA